>NC_092461.1:80622298-80898124 GCF_047495875.1 Pithys albifrons albifrons
TCTCCTATACTGGGTGGTAAGTTAAACTACCCATATGAAAGTTTTAAATTATTTGAGTTTTGGTTTCACTTAAGTCTGTCCAACAAGCCAACGAGCAAGGGGGATTTTTTTCAAAGTGGATCCAGATTTCATCCTTCAAAGCATTCATACATTATTATGACATTATGATTTGAGGGCATTCCAACTTTATTTCAGTCTTGTTTGGAGAAAGAAAAGTCATATGGAAGTGATTAGAGGTTGCGCTTCTATAAAACAGAATAAAGAAATAAATAGAAGTTTTCCTGTGTAATCTGGTTTGTAAAAAAACTCTGGTGCAACAAAAATGTATGATAGTGTAGTGTAGGATCAGTTATGTTTAAAGACAATTTCAAAAACATATTTTAAAAATACTTAGATGCATACATACAAGTATGTATTTGGGGAATGGAGGGAATTGAGTGTATAAAATACAATATATTCTTACCTGTTTGCACGCATATATATATATATATATATATATATATATATATATATATATAAAATATTTGTGTTTAAAAAATCTTGCTTTCTTTTTCTGTGGCTTTTTCCCAGTTCTCAGCAGAAAAATGTGGAGTAGATTTCTGTCCTCTTGTGGTTTTGATGAGGTGAGGATTTCTGTTCCACATTTCCCAGTCAGTTACCAGAAGAGAATTTAATCTACGTGTTTGTATGGATTATGTGCAAACGATGTGAATACAGAGGAAGCCAAGATGGCCCAGATTACAACCAGTAAAATGTGCTACTAAAAGCGAGACTGTAACATTATATGCCAAATCCTGAATGACTTTCTACTTCCTTTTTTGCAACCATTCTACTTCATTATGTGTGACCATATTTGATATGTAATTTCCTTCCATTCATGTGAGATGTGGTAAATAGAATTCGTTTTTTAAAGCTTTTCTGCCTGAACAGACTAAACTTTCTGCCTAATATTCAAGTACATTTGACAAAAACTTGATCTGAAACCTGACTATTTGGTACAGATATATTTTGTTATAAATGATCTAATAAAAAGCAGCAGCAAACTTCCTATGGATAAGACAGTGTTTGACCAGTAATAATTGTGAAAGCTGTATTATTTATGGATATCCTTATATTAAAATAGTGTCCTTCAGTTTTTTTAACTCAACAATTTTTCGAGGAACTTGCATTTTCCTAACAGTCATCTGGGTTGAAGTCAAATTCTGTCCTACTCGGAGCCTTGCTGAGTAGTTCCCATTCACACATGCCTGTTGAGCACTGATTAGTGATTCTCCAGAACTAAACAGACCTCTGTTATGCAGCAAGATCCTGACACTGGAGAACAAGAGGTTTAAATGGCAACCCAAACTGGTATAATCATCAATTCTCTCTTAGACCTCTTTTGTGTTTTTGAGGTTTGGGTTTGGGGGGTTTATGCATTAAGTGGAGATTTTTCTCACTGTAATAGTTTGATATGTTTGCTTTCCTGCAATTTTAGCAAATCTAACCATAATTATTGTAACATAAAGCTTCCTTCTAAAGATAGGAAGACCCAAATTTATTGCCATTTCTAAAGGCCCATGGATTCAGGTGCTAGTAGACTATCTAGCAAGTTCACTGGCAGTAAGGAGAAAACATCACTCCGATGTCTTTTAAGGGTCAAAACTTCTGGAGAGTGTTTTAAACAAAAAGAACAGCTGTGTTAATCCTAGTTAACTAAGACATTGCATAAAATTGATGGTCCAAATGGGTCACTGGCAGAAATCTAGCTACAGCAAACCAAATATAGCTTGGGTTGCCAAATATCTTCAGGAACTTGATTTGCTAATCTGCTCTGAACTCCACATGTACATACCTAGACCACCAGTGTGTTAGGGCTACTTTAGTTCAAGTGCTGTGCAAACCTGCATACTGTTTCAATGGGACTCCTGAAGTGATGACAAACTGTCGGGTCAGCAACAATGATTAAAGGCCAAACATTTCTTTTATCTTTTAGAATCTCCATCAAGAACTTGAGGCAAAATTTTATGAAGACACTTTTGATTGGGACCAAGTACGAAATAATGATGCAGCAGGACTGCTGAAAATGTTTATAAGAGAACTCCCAAGCCCGCTCTTCACAGTAGAATATCTGCCTGCTTTCATCACTCTAGTGGAAAGTATGTGGAAATGGAGTTAATATGGACTGATCTAGATAAAATGTAAGAGTAGACATTACATTTTTTTTCTCTCTCTGGAGGAGAGAGAAAAGCAGTCCCAGTACATTGCCAAAACATTTGAATTTTCTGCAAGATTTCATTTTCAAATGGCAAAAGGTGTCTGCATTTAACTAATAGCATAAGCATGTTGTGTAAACAACATAACTGTTTAATGTAAAATTTGAAACTTGTAAGTAAACAGTGGCTAAGCAATGACTTTTCAATAACTGCTTCATACCAGTAATAGGTTTCACAAATGAAAATTTCTTCAAGGTAAACTCAAATCACTGTCCTTTAGCTGATATTCTCTTGGATCTATTTTATTTCTCTTAAGGTTTATGTTGAGGTCAGAGTATTTGTACAGAGATATGTGTGATTATAGAAAGCTTCAGGCAGTCAGGTTTGTTTTCAGTGTACATACAGTCTCTCATTCTCAGTACATTTTGTTCATTTCTCTTCCAGGAAGAATGCAGTTGTACCTTGCCATACCTATGACTTCACTGTAAAGTCACTTGAGCCAGGACAGAATGAAACTTTCACGATAGTTGAATTAATTAGGCAAATTGGTACAGAGGAATTTTACATAAGGTTGCAGTCAAGTTTGCAGTGTCTCCTTTAGGTAGTTTAAAGGGCAGAAGGAGGTGACCTCTTCCTATAACCTTCACATACCTGAGTGTGCCCCTTGTGAGTCCCAGGCTGCATGCAGTTATGATGGCTAAGCAGTTTGGAGAAGACTGAACAAGAGGTGCCTGACCAGAATAAAATTATTTATTCCCTATAACAAATACACGGATATCTAAGAGAAACTAGCTAGTACTGAAAAATACTAACTTGTTATTATGTAGAGACAGAAGGTTATAGAGCCTTTTCTCCCCATGTGACAGAGATCCAAGATGATGGAAAAACCCACTCATTAAATTGATTTTACATTTGGGAAAAAGTTTATTGTTAATCAACACCTAAACATGCTAGTGTCAACCAGGCACTAGTTGCTGTTTCTAGAACTGCTGACACACAAGTTTTTAGAACAAACCAATTGCAACTGGGATTTCAAAAATATTACTTATTCATATCCTTAGAAATCTCCAAGATCAAGTTACAGCTACAAGCTTTACATCTGTTGGTCATGCTGCTGCCTGAAGCCAACAGAGATACAGCCAAGGTAAGTTCTTTGTTTGCTATCACCGGCCATCTGTGGTGCTTTTGACTTTTAAATGAGAAACACATTTTTTTTCAGGCAATTCACCAGGAAAGTATTCATCTGTGGTTTTTATAATTTCCTTGAAAATATGTTCAAATTCCCTGGGTGTCATTTCTTTTGCAAGCAATTAAGAAACAGTTGTGGGAGGTCAACTGCTGGGTCTCGGGCATCATTTATTCTGGGGCACCCGTTTTGAAGAGGCATGTTCCTCACATAGTTTGCATAGTTTGGAAAAAGAAGGTCCAGTTTCTGGGTTTTCTGTATAAGTGAAATTCTCCAGGATGAATTGAAATGAGAAGCTGCCCTCAAGGAGCTTGCCAGTGCACTCCCAGTACTGAAGGGCGTTCGGGGCACTGGACCAGACTGGAGAAGTAGTCCAAAATAAAAACATGTATCTGTAGCACAGATATCAGGATCTCATCCTCAGCTTACTTGCCTTGCAAATCCATGCCCACTTCCATGAACTACTTCCCAATACACACACACAGCGGCTACAAGCATTTTGGGTGATTGGGAGGTCCTGGATCTGACTATGTCCTGACCCTAAGAGACACTGATTACACCTTCAGGCTTGTTTCTACATAAAGGAAACCTGGATGAACAAGCTGTGTGGGAACTCCCAGACATTTCATTAGGTCCTCTACTCAACAGGACCACATGGGTCCCCCACTGCAAGTCTCCCACTAGTCAGTTTATATATAACTTTATGAGTTCAGGTGCCTTCTTTACAGATATTTGAGTATACAATAATGAGGGACAAGAACAACCCTCTTTAAAGCCTCTGGAGATCTACTAGTGCTGTGTAAATAACAGGGGTTTTTTCTGCTACTAAAGCTCATTTTGGTATAGAGCTGCATATGAAAAACACATGCTAGAGGAATAGTCTTAATTATTACTAGGCTTTTGTCCAAAAATAGAAGCGATTACAAAACTCTCTATGCATTTCTACTTGCTATATATAATGAGATTTTAGAAATTTCTCCAAGAGTTTCTATTTTGTGATTCTTGGGTTTGTGAAAATGTTTAATTGCAATGTCAGGGTACAATGGCAGTGGTTTTAATGGTATGGTTTTTGTGATTTAACCTAGAAGGCAGCTAAACACCTGTCATGGTTTAACCCCAATCATCAACCAAGCCCCATGCAGCCACTCTCTCACTCCTGCAACAGCAGGATCATGGAGAGAATCAGAAGCATAGAAGCTGGAAAACTCATGAGCTGAGATAAAGACAGTTTAATGGGGAAAGCAAAAGCCATGCACACAAACAAAGCCAAACAAGAAATTCACTGCTTCCCATGGTCAGGCAAGTGTTCAGCTCTCTCCATGAGAGCAGGGCCCCATCACTTGCAAAGACAAATGCCATCACTCCTCTTCCTCCTTCTTCCCCCCAGCTTTATATTCTGAACATGATGTCGTATAGTATGCAACATCCCTTAGGTCAGTTGGAGTCACCTGTCCTGACAGTGTCTCCTCCCAACTTCTCATACATCCCCAGCCTCCTCACCACCATGGCAGTACAAAAAGCAGAAAAGGCCTTGGCTCTGCGTAAGCCCTGCTCAGCAATGACAACAATTATGTCTGTATTATCAACTGTGTTCAGCACAAATCCAAAACATAGCCCCAGTACTGGCCACTGGGAAGAAAATTAAGTGTACTCCAGCCATAACCAACACAACACTACAAAGCCATTCCTTCAGTTCTTCCCCTGCCCAGTGGGATGAGTTAGAAAATTTGGAGGAAAAAAAGTGGAATTCATGGGTTGAGATAAAAACAGTTTAATAGGACAGAAAAGAAAGGGAAAGTAATAATGATAAAATAATTAGAATATACAAAAGAAGTGATGCACGATGCCGTTGTTCACCACTCACTGAATGATGCCAAGCCAGTTCCTGAGCAGAGGTCCCAGACCAGCTTTCCCACAGTTTATATACTGAGCATGATGCCATATGGTATGGAATCTCCCTTGGGTCAGTGGGAATCACTTCTGGCTGTGTCTCTTCCCAAGTTCTTGTGCACCCCCAGCCTCCTTGCTGGCAGGGCAGCGTGAGAAGCTGAAGATTACACTTGACTGTGTGTAAACACTGCTTAGCAACAACTAAAACATCAGTGTGTTATCAACGTTATCCTAAATCCAGAACACAGCACTGTACCAGATACCAAGAGGAAAATTAACTCTATCCCAGCTGAAACCAGAAGAGTGTTACAAAAGGACTTACTGGTAGACCCCAACTCTAACCCCAGCTGCAATCCATCCTATTCAGTCACTCGAGCAAAATTCTGAATAAACTACCCAAAAGGGAAATGGGTTTCTTTGACTCTGCCATGCATGTGCAGAAGCAGCATTAATGAACAATGAGTGAGCTCTTCTTGCTTTCATTATCGCAGAACAAAAGTTTAAGGGTTACTGGTAGAAATTCTTTATATCACATATGGGACTAGTGCACATATGAAGAAAGACTGATCGCACTGGTGATGGTGATATAAAAAGCATTGGTCAGATACATCAAAACTGCCATTTGGAAATCTATGAAGAAAGTAACTATTCCTTGCAACACCTGTATGTCTTTTCTCTGCTATAGGATTCAGTGCCTTAGGGTAGGCACTGTACTTGACTTGCAAATTTGGGGGTATGCTCTAAGTGATAGAATGAACTGTTCCTCTGTGATTGACAGCGGTGGTTGCATCAAACAGAGTAATCCAAATGAAAATAAAACCCCCTAAATTTCACTTCTAAGTGCAAATATAGCTGCTTTTGAGCCAGACGTGCTGTGCAATTGAAAGCTCTACATTTCAGAAGCAAATTATTTCATGAGACTCAACATAACAAGTGTTGTTTTATCCAGGCCTTTCTTCAGTTCCTGAAGAAGGTGGTTTCTAATGAAGGGAAAAACAAGATGAATTTGTGGAATGTTTCTATGATTGTTGCACCAAACCTCTTCATCTACAAAGGGAAACGTGCAAACCAACAAGAAATGCAAGCAGCTGCCACCACAGCGCACATTGTGCGGCTTTTAATTCGGTACCAGGACATCCTGTGGACAGTGAGTATGGCTCCAATACACAGCAGTATTTTGCTATATGCAGTAGCTCTGCAGAAATCAGAGTAAACTGACCTTCCAAGAAGAAACAGTTGGCTATTCTTTGGAAACTGGCTGGAGTCTTCTACATCTAGAATGAAATAGGCTGACAGATAGTTCTGGATTAAGAGTTACCTCACTTATCTAAGTCATCTATTTTAGCACAAATTGCCCTCTGGAGGTCCTTGTCCCACACCACTGTTTATACAGAATAATGCATAGGAGATTGATTTAATTTAGATGTCTCGGTGATATGTCTAAACTTGAATGAGATTAAATGTGTTTAAAAAGTCCAGCCCATAATAATATGAGCCAAAAGTGCATAGTACTTGTCAGGCTGCTGAAGGTTGGCATGAAGATGTTGACAGTCTCAGCTTGTTCCCTCATAAAGGAGGGTATGATGGGGATTGCAAAGACTACCTCCTAATAAAGTTCCTGCAACTTCAAACATCACTAAAACGTTTCATATGACATGAAAGAAGGTCTGCAATTTCACCAAAGGAAAAAATATGGGTTATTAGAGGGAGCTATGAATTGCATGTATCTTCTAGGAATAAATAGAGCTTCTGCTGCCTAAAATTAGGTGCCTTTCAAAGACCCAACAGCAATGTTGGGGAGAAAATTACTACATATATGCTTAGATCTGGTTTCCTCTATTTAGGTCCCATCTTTCCTGATATCCCAAGTGAGAAAAATGAATGAGGCAGCAATGAACAACAGCAAGAGACAGCTGATGTTTGACAAAGGAGTGAGAAAACTGCTGAGGAGAAAGACCATGGAACGGGAGAGACCTGAAAGACCAGAGGTGTGATAAAAAGATACAATTTTCAAAGTCAGTTTTAACCAGCCTCTCTTCTTTATCTCATGATAACTCCTGGGGTTGGGGAGGAAGTTTAGCCATACAAAATTAGCTGTTTAGGGAGCTACTTTGAGAGATATGCTTCTCAGTCCAACATCCTGATAAGACAGAGCTTTGGGAATTGATTCAGAAAAGGTGAGGAAGGCAAAATGATTTCTATCAATCCAAGCTGTAAGCTGTTTACAAACACATGCTGGCTTTTAACCTCTTTAATAAGAAAATGGTTATATGTGGACTGTCCTTGACAGTAATGATCTGTAGATATTCAACAAATGTATGGATCTGTAACTGAGTAGTAGAATGGTCTCTATTAGGATTAATTGCATTTAGGAATGCCTTGGTCTAGGCCATTTGCAAGGTTTAGTTTTAGAGCTTTGCACCAACTTCCTAAGCAGAAAGAAAATCCAATTTGCCTACCACAGACACCTAAACTGGGTCTAAATGTTAAGAGTCCAATGAAGTCATTTGTGTTGTTATTCCCGAAGGAGAGAGATGAATACTTCTGAGGATTTCCAGTGTTTCAGGTGCAGTTCCAGCTTAGGAAAATCTGACAGAAAAATCTTTCCTTGAAGGTCTTAAAGCCACCAACTTTTCTCCACTGCCTAGATATGGAGATTAGGAAGTTACTTCAGATATGTTGCTCTGATAGACAACTAAAATAAACCTACATATTAGGTGCTACATAAAATTTGGGCAACAAAGAATATTGTGTCTACATGCACAACATATACAGTCCCTATAGCATCTTATATATATTATTTCTGTGTAGTAAATACCATTAATAACCTGGAGAGAAAGCCTTTAGAGTTCTCCATGGATGTTTAAAAGAATGAAGATAGGTGAATTGTAAGAGAAGTAACCAAGGAAATGGACAAGGACTCTATAGCTGTTGAAGAACAGTCTTGAAGAAAAAAAGAAAATACAAATTAGGAAGGAGTGATATTACAACATTATAAGAAACAGACAATGAGCCACCTAGTACAGACATTAGAGAAAATGCAGAAGGGAATGTCTGGGGGGAAAGTAAAAAAATAAATGCTATATATGAATTGTGAATCCATGCTAATTCAGCTTTCTGCAGAATTTATTTGCCAGCACTGACCAATATATATTGTGAATAGGAGACACATTGGTGCTGCGAATGGAGACAGAGATGTTTGTTTAAGTTGTTGATGGAGGCTACTGTGTTGCAAAGTTGCAGTCAGCCTGGAAAAAACACAGAAAGACTTTCCCTCCGAGGAGAGTCAATTACTGCGGTCATTGCACCTTCAGGAAGACAAGTCCATCGATTGTAGTAATTGGCTTACATCTAATAAAAATGAGGGTAGTTGTGGCAGGTAGCTGAAATATGAAGGGTAAATTGGAGGTAAACTCTGTTTGGATAACTGAGTCGAATTTTGAGAGCACTTAACACAATCCTCAGGTCTCAGATATTCTAAATTACACAGGGACAGATACTGGAGAGACTATTGTGTTCTGCTCAGCATGGTATTAACTGGATTAGAACTGGAATGCAAACCTTGCTAATTGATTTATCCACCATTAATCATGGAAGAGTGCATCAACTTCACAGATGATCATTTGAACCCTATACAAGGTCAAATTTCAAACTAACAGAAACCATATGGCACTTCAATATTTTACTGTACACACACTTCAATCTAGTTGAAACCATAGGAAGTGGAAACAGAAAACTGCAGCTTTATGCCTCAGAAGAGTTTCATCTTTAGAAGGAAGAACAGATATTCCTGATAATCTTTATATGTTTTTAAATAAGCACTTGGCTCACTGAACAAAGCTAATAGACATAACTTAAAATTCAAGGGCTTTACTTGGTATGCATTTATGTGTTACTTACCAAGGAGTTTGTGTCTTTGTGTTGCATCTCATTATACTGTGTCTGTAAATATGTCTTTTAAATAATTAAGTGAATGCAGGACAGTGATTTTTGCAAGCAACCT
The DNA here is from genome assembly GCF_047495875.1 of Pithys albifrons albifrons. Lineage (NCBI taxonomy): Eukaryota > Metazoa > Chordata > Aves > Passeriformes > Thamnophilidae > Pithys > Pithys albifrons. The sequence goes on from NC_092461.1 coordinate 80,631,573, forward strand.
CAAAATTGTTTCAGAACTGCTTCTGAATGGACCTAGAGCAATATTTGCCTTAGACTTACTCTACTGAACATTGCTTTTAGGGAGCTGCCACTTTCCCCCCATACCTGCAGTCTGACATACCTGAGGGGGTGATACGTGTTTATGCGCCACTGCATTCAAAAGTCTCTATGGCAATTCAACTCAACAGCCAAACAAAAGCCAGAGATATCCTGGCTAGATTCCACTGTGAAAACAGGTGGGTAAAGCAGAACATTTTGTCTTTCCTGAACAATGCTAGAACTATAAATGGATTGTTCCCTTTTCAGAGAGTCATTGTATTACAAATACTCTTTTTCTTACCTAAAATTGCTAATTTATGGTTGTATTGGACAAAGAAATTTTAACCACTGATTTTATTCTTTTTATTTTACTTAATAATTGTCTCCCATACAGAATCAATCTGCTCTGTTACACCACTACTAAAAACATACCTTAAACATATATTTTATGGACTTGCCACATAGAGAACACAAAGGAATTGTCTTACATGTGTCCATAAGTCTTTAATATTTTTATTTCTGTAAGGTAATAATTATTAACAGTTATGGGAAATGGTAAATTATATCTGAAAGTCTTTTCTGCAAAGTCTTCTCACATTACCACATAATTCTGTTCTATGATAAGTAATATAAAATAATAATATAGAAGGTTTAGTTAACTGTGATGCAGTAACGACCTCTGTAGCAGATTTAGTATTCTGCAGTGATTCATTTGGTAGAAGTTCCTGTTTTTGACAAGGCAGTTCACAGAGGAAAAAATATCAAACTTTAGCCTACCACTGATAGTGGGAGATAAGGTAGTGGTTATAACAGAAATACACACTGAAAGTTTTTTTTTCCATCCTAGTTATGGAACATCACAGAACGTAAGAGGCCAGATCCAAAGTTTACATGAAATTGGAGGAAATATAGGTAGGTCTCAGCTTTGAAAATTTAATTCTGAATGTCCTTAACTTCCTAAAACACCTCAAGGCAGCACTGCTTGGACATAGCTGGGTTGTTCCTACCCTCCAGTCCATTTGGAAGTAATCAGCCTGACCCAAAACCTGTTAAAATCAATGTCATGATTTATTCAAACTCCAGTGTAACAGAAGTAAACCCAATGGCTGGATCTCAGTAGTATCCCTAAGTTTTGCCAAATTTATCTTACCTTTTGCTTACCTCTCTCCCTCCTCTCATAACTGAGCATTTTTCCATGGTTAAGAGATCCTTAGTATTCCTTTTGCAAATACATTCCACCTCATTGTCAAGCCTTTCCCCAAGACCTATTTCTTCCTCACTAACTGTTAACATCCCTCAAATAAAAACTAGAGAATTAAGAATTCACCCCCCCATGTGTATGGGTGTTCTATACTCATATTAATCCATGTGCTTTATTTAGATTGCAAATTCCTTACAGTAGGGCTTTTGTCTTCTCCAGTGTTTCATGCAGTGACACTTCTTGTAATAACAGCAACAATGGCTTGCCCCACAAGTTTCTAGCCTAAAGGTCAAAAACCAGATTTAAATTTGATACTGCACAATCCTGGCTCTCTCCTTTTTATATTCATACCAAAATTCTGGATGCTCTGTCCAAGTCTGTTGTCAATTACCTGATTAGATTATTCTTTACTTCTTCTTGATTCAGCCCTAAAGACTTTCTGGAAAGTTATTGCAAAACATCACAGGCTTACTTCAGCAGTAAACAAGAAGCAGTCTTTATTACTGATGACACACAAAGCTAAATTGGATTAGTGGTTTGTTTTGACTGGCTAAACAGGATGACCAACTGATGCTAAAATCAAAAAAGATCCTAAAGACCTTGCAAAACAATCCCAAACATGCCCACCATGCTCTTTATGAAAATCAGGATGTTTAATTTGCATCTTCATTTAAAATTATTTTCATAGGCTAGATGCTTCAGGGTACCTTAGTCCACTGATTATGCATTAATTCATTTATATTGCTTTCACTCGAATAAAATCATTAGGACCTCAGTGACCTTGTAAGTAACTGTACAAAAATGTTACCGTAATCCTTTGTGTCACAGCAATGTAACCTCACCAGTTAAATGACTTCATCACCCCATGTAAATGTAATATAGTCCAACAAATCAACTTAACTTTAGAATTTATTGCCTTATTACTCAATTAAGAGGCACCAAATGCCTCATTCTGGCAAAGTCAGTAGGGACTTCCCAATTATCACCTAATGAAATCCTGAAACAGCTGGCATTAGAAGGATTTTCTTTTTTTTTAGTTTTTTAACCAGCAAAATGGCAACTGCCAAAAACCTTGTTATAGTCCCTGTCTTTCTTTGCAAGATCTTAGCTGGATGGGAACACATTGTTTACAGGACTACTTTTTCAGCATTTAAAAATAGTGTACAAACAAAATCAGAGACTTGTAATACCAGCCCAGTAAATCAAAGAAAATAAAAACCTTCATACAGTAGCACTTATAGTAAGAGTGTTAACGCTTTTTGAGAAACCCTATTTGTTCACCATTTGACTAAATGTCTTGTCCATCACTCAGTGTAATGCAAGTCATCTTGCCTGGAAGTGAAAGTGAATTCATGACTCCCACAGAGTAAAATCACTGGCAACTTTACCAAAGGCCCTCTGTGTATCCTGGCAAGATACACACCAAACTAGGCTTGCTATGTGCAAGTCGGAGAAACATTCAAGGACATTTTAACACAGTGCTGTCGCAATGTGATCAAAACATCCTGTTTCATGGCTGTCAATTTGTGTTTCAGGTCAGCACTGTTTGGATCCAGATGCATACATGTTAGATGTCTACCGTGCAAATCCTCAGGCAGAATGGGTGATAAAACCAAAAGCAAGCTGAAGCAGAAGGCTGCAGTGTACTGGACAAAAGCCAAATGGACAAGAGTGATGCCTGTCATTTTAAGCTCTTGCAGAGTCAAAACAAAGCAGTAGCTACAGGACATCATTCCTTCCTACTGTACAGTCCAACTGATGGTCAGCACATACTTCTTTTGGTATTCCAGCTTCTGATCAACAGAAAAATAGCACATCAGTTATGCTTTCACATGAATACACTTGTGCCAGTTGGCCCAGAAGTTAAGGAGGACAGACCAAGGTACGGTGTGCAGAGAACAACCTGTCATATACAAATTGTTTATTTCCCGATCTGGTGTTAGAACACAGATTTTTGAAAATAATCCAGTGGTATCAGAGGATGAATGAAACACTACCTATCACAGTGTAACACAGAAGCACCAGAGAGACATTCAAGAAGAGAAGGTACCTGTCAGACATGGAAGACAGGATCTCAACATGCAACAGTGCCAAGACACAGCTGTGTGACAAAACCAAACCTTTCTGCTGCAAGTAAACCCATACAGTGTGCATTACTGCAATATTTATCTCTAAGTCACTCCTCACAAGTACCTGATACAGGGGACAGGAGGCAGGAGGAACTACTGTATAGACAGCCATACTGTTTAGTGTGTACCACTATATGTATCACTACCAGTCTTCCAAAATTGTCTGTTTGGACCACGTAGCTGTGTGCAATTGTAATGCCACAATCCATTCTCTTCTTCCTTTCCCAATCACACACACAAATTTCAGGAGACAAATGTTAGGTAAGAAGGGGAATATGCCCCTGCTCTGCCTTTTACTTGATACTGTCAGAATTAAGTCTGTGTAATGCCATACTATATGTGTTAATGGTGCCACTTAGTCACCACTTGTTTTTGTCAAACATTATAGTTTCTTATTTGTAACCTAATTATTTTTATTTTATTTTGGCGTTAATATGTAAGCCATTTTTATATGCTATTCAGCTGCATTGACAAGAGAGATCTTTGTTCAGATCTTGTATAATACAGCATGGAGAAGAAAAAGAGCTTCCAATGAGCAGTGGGATTCAATAATTTACACATTAGGTCTTTAAAACCATAACCAAACTAGGCCCAGTTGTCCTGGGGGTTTTACAAATACATAGCAAATTGCAGCCCCTATTACAGATGACATGCAGCCTAAGAAAACTCACAGGCTGACAAGAGAACAAAGGACTCAACTGCATTGGAAATTTAAGACACTATGTCTAGTTGGTAGCTAGTCATAAGGGCAAGGACTGTTCTTCACTTAGTCATCTCACTTGGGGCTATACTTTACTGAACTAAAGCATGTTTGTTCAGTAGGAAAATCACAAATCTCTGGAAAAGAGCAAGGATTTTTTTTCATCTTTGTCTTACACAAAAAATGGGAACTAATGTCTTTAACTGCACTGCAATGTCTCAATCCTTAGATAAAACGATACAGCACAATGAATCTACCCACAGCCTGAGCAGTGGGGTTTGTTCCTGGTCAAGATGCACATTTGAGGCAGAAGCTCTGTTTATGACCTAGGAATGTGAAAACACTCTGAATCAAGTCCTCCAGGTGAACATAAAGGCCACTGTCCTGCAGAGAAAGTCTGTAACTTGTGATGACCTGCTGAAGCTGTGCAATGAGGATCTGAACCAGAAGCAAGGTTTCTAGAATGTGCTAAGTTAATCACATTCTCCAGGAATTAACTTTCATTGTTAGTGGTCAGTGAAAGAAATCAACATTGAATTAATACCTTTACCAAGCACCAATAATGTCTACAGAGGACAGATTCTCTCTTCTTTCTTGCCTGCTTGATAAAAATATTATAAAAATTTTGCAACATTATCCTTTCATTTTCTTTAAAACAATGACATTTCTAACTTTCCTGCAGTTTTGGTTTTTTATTCCTGTTTTTGTTTTTTCCTTTCTTTTTCTTCTTACCACTAATCCAGACATAGTTGCATCCAGGAACAGACCAGGACCATTGTATTATAAAACACATTCTTATTTTGACAACTATTTCTTGTAAGTATACAAGAGATAGTAGATCTGTGGTTTGTTCATAGGAGTAAGCACAAATGTTTTGCCATGTGCTTTGCTCCCAATACCCTTTAGTTCCCTCTGTGGCAATGAACAGCGCTTTCTACTAATATTGCCATTTTCTTTCAGCTGTAAAGCAGGACTAGTACTTTCCATACAAAGGCAACATGATAATTAGTTGAGTTAAATGCTACTCTCAGATGCAGTCAAAAAATTCCCTGACCTGATCAGGAGTTATAAACATCCATCTGAAATTGACAAACTCAGCAAACGCGTTTTATGTGGAATCTGTTTTGAATACATATAAAGGGTCAGCATTGCTGTATTTATAGCCAATTAAAAGAGGTTCTAAGACTATACAGAAAGCCTAAACATTAACAAAAGCATTTGAAATGTCATAGCAAATGAGCTAACATTCTGCAATACTTTCAGACAAGTTTGTTGACCTCCTCCATCTTGCTCACTAACTTTATTCTGTTCTCGATGTCCATGCGAGGAAAAGTACAGAGAAGCTCTGTGTTCATGCTGTAACTTGCTCAGCATGTTCTGGACCTCGTCAGAGTTATTTCTGAAATAGATCTCCCTGCATTCCGCACAGAATACAATGGGGTTTTGAAAGACTTTTACCACTTCACAACTTGGGAAAATTAAATATGGTGTAATAAAATCTATCCTGTGAGCATTTTTTTAATGCTAAAACTGCCTATAACTTTGTAAGACATGCATATTAGCAGATGAACTAGGTTCTACATACCCAGACTACTACAGTGGCCAAATACCTCCTGTCTCTGAAACAGATTCAAAATTCTTTTTTGATACAAATGGACCTAATGACCCATGTGTACTGTGGTTAATACTGTTCCACATTAAGTTGTTTTGTATTGTTGTGGTACACTAACTCGATTTCATATGCAGCAGGCAAATAGAACAATCTCAGTGACATTTTGAAAGATGAGGTTTCAACTTTAGGCCTTGTATTTCAAGGTTCTGGTAGAGGCATGAGAAATTTTGCTCCTCCTAACAGCAGCTGAAGTCAAAACCAGGTTACAATAGGATTGTCAGTAACAAAAAGCAACATACGTGGAAAGCTATTAATAAGAAAGTGGTAGCAAGCAGAGAGAAATTTATTCAAATTCCAAAGATGCCTCAAGCATTTATTTACTCCATGGTTCTACAAAGACAAGCATTTTGCATATTCACAGAGAGAGATAGAGAGTATTGTAGAAAGTAGGTGTTGGAAACAGACTGGAATCCTCTGACCTGTTTACGCAGCTAATGTCATTAGAATGTGTGCGTGTGCACAGATGTGTCTGTGTCCACGTATAATAGTAACTACCTCACTCTGCATTTTCCAGGGAAAATATTTTGGCTTAGAGGTTTAACACTCAAGAACTTTCTATTACCAATTTCACCTCTCCACTAGTCTTAACATTGCCAAATTTTTCTATGGGGCAAGATTTGACATTACAAAAAATATATATAGTAAAAATATGTATTTCAGGATGTGGATGAAATTTTATCCAAAGTATGTTGCCTAAGTTACTGCTTGTAATGTGAACCTTATGAGATCAGACCTTGAGGTTAAATAGAAAACAAACACAAACACACTGTGTTACATTTTTATTTTTCAATGGCTTTCCATTAATATCTGTCTTCTTTGGAAAATAATGCAATACCACTAATCACAGCAAAGTGTTTGTATGTATGTTTCCCTTACAATCCTCATTATGTTATGTGTTTTGTTGAAGTATGCCAATATGTAAGTGTATTTGTACAGCAGAGTGTGTCCACTGTATTGTACCCATGTCAACAGTAAAACCAATACCATCAAAGAAAGCTCTTTAAATGTGTTTTTGTATAGAAGTAGAGGACAGAAATTACAAAATGCAGTGGTGAATTTGTCTTAAAAGCAGCTATGTTGTTGCAGCACCTGAACAGTTAGCTATACAAAGGACCATGTTTTGCCACCCTTGCTCCAGTGGAGCAGTTCTTTGCTCCAGGATTTCTTCTCTTGGACTACCTCGAAACAAGGTACAAAATGACACTCCTTGGAATCCTGCCCTATTGAAAGCAATGCCAAACCACTTTGGGGTTTCACTTCAGCCATTATATTTTAAACTGGTACGAAATACATAGAACAAAACTAACTCCAGAACAAATTGTGAAAAATGCGTAATAAAAGCCAAACAAAATTGTAAGGAGCAATAAAAAATACTGTTAGTTTAATGAAAAAAATACAAAAAAAAAAAAAAGAGATGGAAACATCTTGTAAAGAACTATGTTTATTATGGATGCATATTAAATTATGAGATACATTAGTGAGTGCTGAGTGATCTGGCTAGTTGATGAATGGATGTTCTTACTTGAGTCAGATTGAGTGCATGTCCCCCAAACCTGGCTCAAGAAAAGACTTATTTTAGAAACAGGCAAGCATAGTAAGGAAAAGCAAAGAACTTGACTGGCCTGTGAATCAGGAATTGCAGAGCAACAGAAGTGCCACCCTGTGTTCTGTAAGGAATACTGTTATCCAAAGGAGTCATTAATTCTAGTTGCCAAAATGCCTGGTATTCCCCAAGTCTGACCCAGACTGTTTCTTCACCAACACAACACTTCATATTCATCTCCATGCTGTGGAATTGCTGCTTGTCCTGAAGCTGATTACATGTAAGCATAAAGAAGAACATAATTCTCCTAGACAATGAACCTATAATGAGGGCCAGAAGCACTGGATTTTAAGGCAGAAAGAAGAGAAACTGGAGCTACTATATAATGTATAAATTCTAGTCATTAGACTCTGAATCTGAGACCTTCAAACGTCAGTCTCCTGCTCCCTCTGCTGGACTATATCCACTTACTCTTCACAGAATCAGGATGGTCTGGGTTGGAAGGGACCTAAACTATCTGGTTTGAACCTCCCTGCCATGGCCATATTTGTCACTTCTTAGCCTGCCATCTCTTTTTCTTCCAATTGAAATGTAGGGACAACTGAACTACATGAATTACCTTACAGTTTATTGTAATTTTATTTGGTGGTCCAAAATAACCACCTTTTTATAAAACAACTAACACACAATAAAATGAAATACTGTCAAGTAATCAAAAGAAAACACTGTAAACACTGATTAATAAAAATTCCAAAAAGAAAAATACCCAATTTAATGCCATTAACATTGTAGTAGAGGTATTTGTTGTTTAAAACCATTTAGTTAAAATGTAGACATAGAGCTTCTGATTAAAAAACAAAAAAAGACCTGAGTTGGAAAACAGCCAGAATAATCAAAGAGATGCAGGCTCTCACCAATTCTTCCTTTTATTACAAAATAAGAATGCAAAATAATAGATCAACAAAAAACCTCTCTCTCACTCCAGACAGGCTTTGCTACAGTTCACTGCTCAGCCCCAGGGCAGGAATGAGGAAAGACTCCACGCAGGTCAAAAGCTCTGCTAAAGTCAAACAATTCTGCATGTTGGCTCTTGGTCAAAACAAGGTTCCTCAAACACCCACGGAATGAGCTCTTGCTTGTGAGGCAGTTTTGCTTCACATCACCTGAAAAACATGAAATACATAGAATCTATTTCCAGTGAACAGAAACAATACAAAGATCCAGGTTATTAAGCTGCTTCTCCTCCCTTTGAAATGAGAGAGAAACTCAACACCTGTGGAGCAAGAAGTTCTATTCATGTTTGAATGATCTAGGATATTCCAACATGAACAGTCACTGCTGCCTTCAAGCATAAGCCATGCACTGGGATAACTTGTGCAGTGTTTGCAGAAGTAGTTTGTCCCAGGGGACAATGGGAGATGAGAGGGGAAATCAGAGAGGAAAGCCATTCCACATAGATGGTTTTTAAGTTAAAATCAAAACTGTCAGAATATGAAGCAACAGCTGAGCTGTACATAGTCTCAGACTCCACTGGCAAACCACAAGGGGTGGGGATGGAGGGAACACGTGTTACGAGTCACTCCTGTGAAAGTGAGAGCAAGAGGGACAGAAGAGAACTGAAATATTACTGTACCTACCAGGATAACCTCCAACATAAATGGGATTGTTTGTATCTGCAGACGTTGACTGGATATAGGGATTATCCATTTGAACCAAATTCCCATCAATTATCAGTGAAATGCGATGTTTGCTTTTGTTTGCTTGAAGCTTGTGCCATTTCCCATCACACAAGTTATTTGTTCCTTTTGGTTCATACATAGCTGTTATTCTGCCAGCTCCATTGTTGACATGGAATAAAACCTACATAAACAGCCAGATACCAATAAAGATATAAAGTAAGAATACATGAATTAATTTGCCTAGATAAAAGCACAATCATGCTGGTGCACAGAATTCCATTTTAAATGTTTGGCAATATGCAAAGTTAATGTTTACTTTGATGGATAGAGTGTATCCTTATTGACGGTTCTTTAAAATCTAGAAGACTTGGATGTATCTGTGCAATGGTCCATTGGGTTAGCTTAGTATACTTCCCTAGAGATTTCAATGTTTCTTACAAATTCAAATCAAGACATTTTTCACAGAACCTGAGACTTCAGACCTGAAAGAAGATTCACTGTATCTAACTGAAGAGGAAGAAGAGTGTGCTAAAAGCACTTGTCATTGCCAATACATGTATTGATTTTTTTCGTGTATTTGTTTTTCAAAGCAGTAGACATTTCCTCAAATCTGTGGTGAGGATTAATATGTAAATATTAACTGAGAAAGTATGTCCCACAGAAACAGTGGTATTTAACACTGTCTCTAGCTAGGAAGCTTTGAATAAAAAATGAGCTGTTTCTGAGAAAACAAAGTACTTAAAAGCAATCAAGTATACATTTTTTATGTGAGAGATGACTGGAGAACTATGTATTGATTGTTAAAAGGTTTATGAAGCATAATGGCCAGTAGAAGTAGAGAATGAGTTAATTGCTCATGAATATTGAAGAAGAGATTACAAAACAGTGTGCTTTCTACATGCAATAATGTTTCTCAAGGACAAGTGTAGCATTATGGCAGAAAAAGTATTAAGCCACAGAAAAGATATATATTTGCTTTAACATACAAGGTACGTACCACAGAAGGTCAGAATGGCTGCACACAAACATAAATTACACAAATTAAAAATCCAAAAATTTCCAGTTATTCTGCTAATTGCACATTTAATCATGTGATGGCAATGAGAAACCTTGAGACTGAAAGTGTCCCATACTAATTCCATGGGGATTTGCCTCCATCACATTTGACTGATGTCTATTTAGCACAACCAAGGAGTTCTAACTTTCCAGTTTCAAGCAAGCCTTGTGAAATGAATATGCCAGCACAGGGCAGCCTACCTTGCCATGTACAATCTCCAGTCCAATGGCATCAACCTTAGCACTGCTGACCCCAAGAAGAACACCATGCATCACTGTTGTACGGAACTCCAGTGTGATGTTCACATCAGACCGCACTCTGTAACCTTCTCTGACTGAAAAGAAGTTAGAAGGTTCTAGCAGAAGACTTGTAACACACAGTACAAAGCATAATAAATACATTGGCATTGAAAGGCCTGAAAAGCTTGTTAATTATTCTGCTGAAACATGACCTTGTAGAACCCATGGAAAGTAAGTTTTCCACAGTCATTATTCATATTTTATACTGGAAAAGATAAATTCCCAAATAGTTTTTTTCATTAATTCAGATTTACTACATTCTATCTCATTTGTAAGAAATAGTAAAGAGCACAAATGTAATACTTCATGTTACTCCACAAGTCTTTTGTCTCTATACCCTTTAACTGACCTTAACATCAGGAACATGGATATTCTTAGCTGAAAAAAAAAGATAGTTCATTTCTTTCCCAGTGCTAAAATCTTTAGGTTTTTGATTTGGGGAAGACAGCCCATTGCAGAAATGATCAATTTTGGATGTATGGAACTCAGTCAGAAATACATATGCAGGGCATGCACTTGCTGTGTGAGAAGTCAGTTAATTACACAGAGTTCCAGCAAGATCTAAAAAGCATATGTTTTCATTAACATTAATTCAGTAAGGTACTGTTTTCATTTGATGACACTTACCAAGAGCAGCAAAGCCACTTCCATCAAAGAAAGTACCATCCTGCACTGTTACATAGCATTTATTCACAGCAAAGACAGAGACAGGACTCTCACTGTCCAGTTGTTTGCTATTAATTGTCACGCTACGAATGCAGGCAGGAATACTGTGAGTCACCTAAGCATATGGAAATATAAGAGATAATATTGAATATAAACTGCTGCAATGCTTTCTTAGTGATTCACTTGGTGTTATTGAAGATAAATTATCTGAACAAAAAACAGCAAGACCTAAAATATTTACATAATTAAATTTCTATTGTTACATATAATTATGTAAAGTTACAAATGTACCTAACATCTTAGAGTCAAAATAAATAGTTTAGAAGCACAGTATACACTATCTATCTATAACATACAAAAAGGATTGCATTCGCTTAACTATAAGCAGGGACTTGCCCAGCAGTTGATGACATTCCAAGCATGCTCCAGCAAATTAATGAATAAATCAAGATTTTGTATGACATTTTTCAATTTCTATTCAACAAAAAGATTAATCCGATTTTCTCACCATTAATATTTTCAGCAATTGCAGATTCAAAGTATTAAAATATTTGTTAACCTCATTATCCAATTAAAAAGCATGGGTGAAGACAATACACCCAGAATTAAGAAGAATTGGGAATTGCCCAGTCACTCCAGAGGGTGGTCAGGCACTGGAACAGGCTCCCCAAAGAAGTGGTTACAGCACCAAGCCTGCCAGAGTTCAAGACACACTTGGACAATGCTCTCAGACACATAATGTGATATTTTGGGTGTCCTCGGCAGGGTCAGGAATTGGACTTCTACAATCTTTGTACGTCTCTTCAAACTCAGGATATTCTATGATTCTACAAGAAGCATTATATCGTCACCCGAATCCTCACTGATATAATGGGCAGCACAAGGAGGAAGGCAATAAAAACCCACCCTTTAAAAGCATGTGCAAAAAGTATGCTTTAATCTCAGACAGGTAAACCCCACCTTTCAGAGATATTTAAGGCACCTAATTCCTGTTTGAATACAATAGGACTTAGATACCAAAAGGTCTGAGATTCTAGGTCATGTTTTTACCTTATGCTATAAAACACAGGAATTTATATTCTTTATCCATTTTTAACAGAGAGATTGATAGAAGAAGAAAAAAAGAATCTTTTAAGGGCTATTACTAACGCACAAGGATACAAGCTCTAGCTAGTCAATAAGCCATAGAAAGCTGGAAAGATTTATCTGGTAAAGGGTCATTACTTTCTTTGTTCCTTCTTTCCCTAAGTGCTTCTTTTTTTGCCTGTCAGAGACAGGATACTGAATTAGATGGGTTTAATGCAGTATGCTCATTCTAGTTTTGCAAAATGTCAGAGACACCCGCCACCATCCCAAACCTTCTTACATTCCCAAGATTCTTTGGCACGTAGTCTAAGGGGAGTCCTCCCACATAGAGCTTCCCTTCCACATCCAAAGTGCTACCATCTCCAAGAGCACTGACTGCTACCAATTCCTGTCCATCCACAATGACTGTACCTTTTCTTTTAAAGTATTCCGTCTTTACCTGGAAAAAATGAAAGCATGCAAACATGAATCAGTAAGCTAAATCAGTTATCTAGTCATTATTTGCCAGAGAAGTAAGCAAGACAACTTTTTAGAGGTTCAATTGCTCTAACAAGCTGTTCTGAGCCACCTCTTGAAATTCATCCTGAGGCTGAGGCCATTTCAGAATGTAACTGAGCAGCTAAACAGCTTCCTTGCCGTCCCAAGTCTTCACTGTGATTGCATATTGTTCTGCCTAAGTTTTTCAGTGTAACAATCATTAAAAACTACTATTTTATTGCCTTAGGATTCAGGTACATTACTGAACATAAAAGTACTGTGTTGGTCTTCTGCAATTATTGTGCTGTCGGCCAGCTGAGCCATCTCAGCTCTCTGAAGTGCACAGTCCTATATTGTAATATTATGATGGACAATGCTAAATTTGCTGTGACCAAAAAGCTTTCCAGTTCTGTCTGTCTTGTTCACTCATGTCCCTATACCCTCCTTGCCCTAAAGCAATGATTCACAATGCAGCTGAGGGATTTTATTTGAAGTCAGCTAGCTATTTATTCTTCTCTCTTTACTTGTAGCCCCACTCAGAATCCTTACTAGGTTCAACATGAAGTTTCATGAAGATGTTGGTTAGTAAGGGGATAAAAAGTAGTAAAGCAGGGTGGTATGAGCAGAGGGCAGAGAATAGAAGTGGTGCTTCTTTTGGTAGCAATGCATGTTAGTTTAATTTGATTGCAATCATCACCCCCAGCTGCAAAGTGCTGTGACTCAGCCTTAATCTCTGAAAAAGTTTGAAGCTTGTGCTTTTATGTCCTGGGTAGTAAAGGTAGGTCAGCTCCTGTATGGAATCTGTTTATCTCTTATAACATGGGTAGTGTGAATATAAGTATTACGTGAGAGTATTTAATTTTAAGCATGCAGCTGTAAATCCTGGAGCATTCTTCCTTTCAGGGTAGGTAGCTGAGCTTAACTGTGATATCTCTCTCTGATAGAAGTTTACATTTGCTTTCTTTATGTTAAGTTTTTCCTGGTTTTCCTTCTGCTGCTTATGTATGAAATGCAAAAATAACTCTGTTGATTCCCAAGGCACCTAGGAAAGCTGGCAGCTTTGTGTCATCAATCACTTTGTCCCACAGAAGCCACTTCCTGCAGTTAAGGCTTCACACATGGGAAGTTTTCAGGATGAATTCTGTCATCCTCACTTGCCTTTAGGAGAAGTACTGTGGTCAGAGTTACTTTAAAACTCATGCAGACATCCCAGCCATTTTTCACAAAGCAAGCCTCAGTCAGCAGCAGGTGGGTTGCTCAAAGGAACTGGGCCTATAGAGACTGACACAGTCTTTGCTCAGAAGGCCCTGAATGCTACGTGACACCTGAAAACCATAACTGTAGTTTCTTCTCAAACTCTCCTTCAGCCAAGTCCTCCCTCTCCAGCCTCCATTCATTTCAAATGTCTTCCTTTCTTATGTTGCCTCAACCAAGGAAAGGAAAGACAGTGCTTCCCTGATGTCACTGGCCACTATGACATACTCAGGTATTAAGCAATTAGTGGGAAAAAAGAGAAACTGAGCACCCACGAATTTCTTCCACCTTGTCACACATTCAGCTGCAGGTCTTTGGTGACTAAGCACATGGAAATCTTTCTGTGGAAAAAGTCAGTTTTTAAATCTCTCTGTTAGGTTCTACTCTGTTGAAGAAGACCATTATTATTATAGCTGGTGAACTGTTTCATTTCTAAATAATCTGAGATACTTGGAAGCTGGAATTGATGTACAATTAATGAAAATATAAAAGGAAATAACTGTCACCAAATGAAAGTTTTCTGAATGGTTTCATGGTTGGATTAAAACCAGTTTGCCTTGGCAATACAGAAAGGATACAGGAAAGGCGAAGAAAACCCAACCAAATAACTCCAGAGAGAAAATGAAGCACCAGATTGGTGACTACCTACCGTATGCCATTTTCCATCACTGATAACAGCAGGGTGAAGAGCTACTGCTTTTCCTTTGCCGAGATCAAATGAGAAATGGAGCTGTCCCCCATGAAGCTGCAGGGCTGCATAATCAACCTGGTTCTGGTGAGCCATGTAGTAAATCAAGCCACTGGAGGCAAAGGTTCTGAGATTCAGCTGGACAGAAAGTCTAGACAATAAAATTTCACTGTTACTGAAAGGTATTTCTTCTGTAGTGATAAAAAGCTTTTCTAGAGGCAGAGAACAGCCTCAACCAATTCATTATTATGAAAGGAAATTTATTATTACAAAGGCCAGAAAAATGGAATTTGCATTGATTCTAAGAAAGCATGACCTATAATGTGTTTCATAATAGAAATCAGTGCTGTACCTGTCAGAAATAGAAAAAGTGCTTGTCACAGAGTGAGATGGACTTCAGGAGGGACAGGTTCAGCTGTTTGCGACTGCAGGCTTGCTTATTGCCTCAAGAAAGAAACCCATTCCAGGATAATGGGATGGCATCCATTACTATTAGCCAGGCATTCTAGGATATAATGGGCAGGCTGAGAACAGAGGGAGGCTTAAAAGGTAGAGGAACTGATTGAACCATTTATTATGGAGACACTAGGTTCAGAGTACATGGCATCAATGCTCTGCAATGTCCTCATGTTCAACAGCTATAACAGAAGGGCTAGAGGGAAAACTCATTCTTTTCTCAATGCCTGTGGAGAGTTCCTGAGTTGAAAGAAGCATATACAAGTGACTTGCAGGCTATGTTTTGGAGACTTTGTTGTGAGCTTCTCAAACAAGTAAAAGAGGCAGAGAGGCTATCACATGTTACGTCTCAAGAAAATGATTTTTCTCAGAAGTCTTTTCTCCTTCAAGTGCACCTCCAGACATGGAAGGTGCACCTCCAGCAAATATAGACAAGGGAGTCAGATATTATCTCCATCAGTCAAAGGAATATGTATGTATAGAGAAGTATGTGGAAAACAGAAATCAAAATACTTACAGAAGGTACAGTGAGGCTCTTAAGTCTGAGAGGAAAAAAAATGCAGAACCCTGACCATGAGTTAATAAACTCATGACAACTAACCTGAGAAAGACACATTAATTACATTATGATGAGATACTTCCTTCCATGAGGAGCCCACTGGAACCTGAAGTGAGGGCCACATTCAAAGCTGGCAATGATCATTCATGAACTGTCATTGCACTTCTTGTAGCTCAATACAAAATAACACTTGTGTGCATGTGTCATTCAGGATATACTCACTTCTTCCTGACAGCAGACTGATTGAAAAGCAGTGTCAAGTGGCTGCCTTTGGCAAATCCAAACTGATGGGCACCTTGAACACGATCAGGTAGTTCATCTTTTGCACAAATGACCTGTTAATAAAAGGACTTTATTAGGAAGAACAGTATCAGGTGCTGACCTGCAAGTGTTGACTGACAGTGTGCCTAGGAATAACTTTCTAAGTAGCAAAACTGAGCCACAAGGTAACCACAAAGTATACAGCAACATCAAGCAGTTAAACTCATAATAGTTCTAAGCTATCTTCAAGCTCAAAAAGAACTAGTTCCAATGATTAAGCTTTATCTCATACTCCACTGTCTTTTCTACTGATAAATGTTTGTAGTTCGAGCGGTATTCATTTGCTATTTGTCTTAATTGATAGCCCTTTTGATAAAAAATCCTGGAAGACAGAGTACAATTTCAGTGTGAAAATCTTATGGACTTGATAGAAATATTTTACCATTTAACAAGGACACACATTTTTGTTATGATTTGGGGGATGGATAGCTGAGTAACAGCATATAACCCAAAGCTATACTTTAGCTCTAATAAGGACAACTTTTTTCTTTTTATAGCCACAGTTGTATGAAATGAATAAAACCTTGCTTTCTGTTGCCACAGAAAAATGATTTCAGGATGCTATGGAAATGATTCATTATGAAGAAGTGCAGCTGCAGAAGGAGAGAAGAAATGCTGCGTTCTCTCTTGTGAACAGGGACTATGTGAGAGGAAACAGCTGCCATGCAAGCTGCACTCAGACAGTGTGTGTCTCTTGAATGGTTTGTGCCTCCTCTCTTACACAGAGCAGAGACTTCATGTATGTGACCAGGAAAATGTGAATGCAGAACTGCACAGCTAATGCAAATCTCAGCATACAGCCATTTTGACCAGAATACTCTACTGTCATGTCCTTCTGCTGGGAGATTATCATTCCACTTTTTCTTGTCTTTTTTAGTGTTGCTGCCTGAACAAACCTAACTAGATTTCCATTCCAAATGGCCAACAGGCTGCTACAAAAGTTACTTACAGTTTTTCTATAGGAAATTATAATTTCAAATCCAGATTTATTGAACTATTCCATACCACAGAAGAAGCAAATATATACAAATGTACTTTGATAATTCTTCAAAAAGAATGGAGAAAAGAGACAATAAAGCTTTACTGCCATACACACATGTTTTGTATCTGTAAGAGGTCTCAGAGGAACTGGTAAAGTCTGCAGATCAGGTTGAATCTCAACGTCTGCTGGCTGTATGACTGGTTTAGGCTTCTCTGACAGAAAGCAGCTGTCCATATTCACATGTTCATACTTCATGGAAGTGGTGAAATATAAAAGCCTGTGTTTTTCAAAAAAATACATTTTAAGAGGTGCAATTCCAAATCCTTACATTTCCCAAGCACAAGGCGAGTATTTTAGAAGATCTTTCACTAGTAAGGGAAAGAAGTGACATCTGGGACAAACAGGCTGAGAAGTGGAAAATAATCTGACCATAGAACAGTATGAATAGACAGTATGTGAATGCAGATGAAACTACAGTAGAGGAAATTGTGCAACACCTCTACAAACATTAAAGATATTTTTAAAGCTATTTAGAAATGTAGCTGGCAATATCAATTTTCTGGCTGTTACAATATCCAGATCATGTGTATCATGCTTGTCTAATGTTAAAAACCAGGAAAACAGAAATGTCATGCAAGAGAGCACAAAGTACATTTAATAATTACTATACATAGTTTTCCAAAACAAAGCAGTTACTCCTCTGACTTACTCCTTGTTAAAAATAAGATTGCTGATACAGCCACAAAAGGAGCCAGCCAATTTTAGCCCTAGGATGTCCTCTCCTGCTGGAATGCCACCAGCATAAAAGTTGGAAATATTAATGGAGCTCATTTCTGCTGATAAACCAAGCCTCAGTTCTGCAGGTTTACTTTCATCCACCTGTACAGTTATGATCCTGAAAGAGATAAAGTAGGGAAAACATTAAACAAGGTCTTAGTCATTTCCAAATGAAAAGCATTCCTTTCAGCCTCAAAAATGTCCTGTTCTAATAAATAAAGATTCCATTACTTCAATAATCCTTTCAATGTCTTAATACTAGAAGACAACTTTTTTAGGTGATTCTTGACATGTAAGGTTTTGTCAAATTTCTTTCTAAATTATTTTGAATAGCTGTATTTTTTCTTCTACTATTTAGTATACTTTACTCAAGTGCCCCAAGCTGTCTAGAAATTGAGAGCTTTTAGCCACACCTCTGTCAGTGGCTGTATGCTGTACACAATTACCATGTAAATCAGAACATCTGCATTAACAGCAGAAAAACACAGCCCTGATTATTTCACCTAATAAGCAAGCAAAGGCAATTCCTCAGAGTGCAGTGAACTGACAACAGCACAGAATAATTAAACGGGTAGTAGTCTTTGCAGTGGCACGTACCTCTTATTCCGAATTAGGATGACAGAGTGTTCTTGTCCATCACTGTATGTTCCATTAGCAGACTGAATAACTACTTTCCTAGTACTTGCTCTATCTCCAGCATTAACATGCACTGCAAGATGACCATCAATCAGTGTGATGGAAAAGAAAGGCTGTGGATATAATCAGAAGATTAATTTTTAACTATAGCTCAATTTTCTAACGCTCATTCAGTGTTTAAATAGAACATACATTGGAAAAAATTTACCTCCAACCCTGTTCTAAATAACTTTTTAAAGAAACTCAGAGACTAGTAGTCATTGTATTGGTATCTCTCAGAGTGCAGAGTCTTTTAACACCAAACACAAAAGCAGGAGATTTCTCTGGTCATGATAAAAAATTCCAGTTAAAATGCAAGTGGTTTTTATACCACCTCTCCCCTACACACACACTCCTTCTCTTAGAGGAAGGAAGTAAGAAAGCCCAGGTATTCCTAGTAAGACTCTGTCTTTATGTTCCAGAAGCACCAACTGTTCATCAGATATAAAACTGCAACCTAACTTGATTTTACAAAACAAAAATGGCAAAAGTAATCCCCCAGAAAATTTTTGTTTTCAGTACTTGCCAAATGTGCTTGTCTTCGTCGTCGCTTTTCCAGTCCCCTGCTGAGTCCAGCAAGGATGATACCACTGCTGTTCTTAGTAGCAAAAGTTGCCATCAGTTCTGATTCTGGGCTTAAGGACTTAGGTACCAATTCAATATATCCTTTGCTCATGATGTTCACACTATAAATAGGCTATTTTATGAAGAAGAGAATTAATTACTGAATTTGTCCCTACATAGTGCCCAGTAAGAAAAAAAATTAAAATGCAAGTATAGATGAGAATATCTTAGAATTTTAGAAAATAAATCCATTTCAACTCACTGTAAACATCACTATTCACTGTTCCATAACACTAAAGATCAGTTTACAAAATTTTAGTCTCCTACCTCCAATACACAGCCTTTTCTTACTCCGTATGAACTTCTAAGCAAGTCAAAGGTAGAACGAGATATTTCCAGATTCTTGATGCATCCCACATACATTCTACTATTAAGACCTTTCCTGAAACATAAAACAAGTCTTTCTTTCCAAGTAGTAGTACTTGGTATCTCCTGGGAGAAAAGATTAAGTTCTCTTCAATGGGAAAAAACCAGAGATCTCTTTTTTAAAGAATGCAGTCAGCCCAGTGTAAGTGAAAAGAGAGGTAATTTAGGTTTTCCTCTTAGCAGATACTAAATCTAACCTTAAAAAGAATCAGATAATGTGCCCAAACGGAAGCATACAAGTGTGTTGCCAGGTCAGGTCATTTTCCAAAACTTGAAGGTGAATCTTCAGCTGGAATATAATGGATTTGGTGTGAAAGAGTAACTGTAACTCTCTACTACACAGAATATTTTTTTGATTTTCCAGGTCTGAAGGATGTCTAATTTGGTTCCAAGTTTAAGTGAGAGAAATATAAGGCTGTCCTGCCATAGCCCCTCACAGGCTGGTATGCAAGCTAAGATTAACAAGTCTGCAGCTCTGCAATATCTGTGCAGGGACCAATAATGTACTAGAATTTATCTCATTGTCAAGAGCATGCAGAGAGTTTAATTTAAGTTTCTCTTGCCATGTTTATCCTTTCATAGTGAAGCCAGTGGAAGAAATGTGACTTTGCAAGTTCAGCACAGGTGTACAATACAAAAACCCAAACATAAACAAGAGACATACTATAAAATATGTATCTGTAATTTTTTTTGCTGATCCATTCACAATTGTTTCTCCTTTGTTCCAAGTTACAAAACTGAATTACAAGAATTCCTTTCTGAAGGAGAACTTTCATCCTGAAGTGCAGTTTTGCCCATAAATGCCAGCTGGAAATGCAAAAGTAGACATCAAAGGAGCATTGTTGCATACAGCAGTGCAGAATACTTGTAACAGCCTGACCCAAACAGCAGGTGGCTGCTGTGGTGGAAATCACCCATGGAGGGGGAAAACAGAAAGCTATCATAATCTGAACTGCAGTGTCAGACCTACCATGTCAGTGAAAAACACCATGTCAGAGTTTGATGTCAAAGGACAGATAATTCTGTGGTATACATGGCTATAAACAAGAATTCAGACTTCACTGATTTTCTCTAATTTCAGTGGAGACAGAGTTTGTTAAAGTCTTTCCCTCTACTTAAGTGAGTCTTAGCAAAAGTGGAAAAGTAAGACCCTTTACCTCACAGTCCTTGATCTTGGCAGCCCACCAATGAAGATTGGGTCCTTATCAGAGCGGTTCAGGTCTGAAGCAACCCCAGGAGATTCTCCTTGCTTGATTTCTTTATAATTAAGGTTATATGCATCCATGACTGCCAAAATTCCTGCAAATAAAAGAGAGTACAGATCTGGAGAAGGACATGAATACACATTCTTCCATTTTGGCAATCTTGTCCATAATAAAGGAGAATGTGTTCCTTGACTTGGACACATACAGACATCTTCTTATTTTTAAAATAAGTAATTTATTGTACTTCCAGCTAGTCTCTTAATCTCATTCATTCTTCCCTGCCAAAACCAAATCTGGGGAAGTCTGGAGGAAAAAAATATATATATGAGAATATCTTATAGCTATTAACATAGACTATTTGTAATGTATTACTGCCCAAACCTAGGCTCCAAAATACTGTTGTACTAGGTAATATTAAAATGCAGAACAGAAAATGTGATCCTGATATACAGACTTGGACAAAGATCTTTCACTCTTCAGAGGATATGTTTTTGTCTGACAGTTTCTGCACTACCTGCTCTTTATAAGATGCGCTAAACCAAGTGCAAGATTTACACTGTTGTCCTTCTAAAAGCAAACATAGGTGTGGCTGCTAAAGACACTGCACTGAAAGTAATCAAATTTGGTTGGAGTGATGCTCCCTGCAGCTGTCTCAGATATTTGCATTTGTAAATGTGCAGACAACTGTTTTTTTCAGTCTGTAGCCTACCTTGCTTCTTGTTCCGACTGAATGAGATTTTATACCACGTTCCATTGTTGTAACAATTTTCCGTTGTAAGAGCAAGAGGTCCTGAACCTAGATCAACAGTCAGTCTCACTTTGCCATCAACAAGCTCAAGGGACAAGAAATCTCTCTATGAGGAAGGAAAAACAAACAAACAGCAGATTATATTTCTGGAAGTGAAATCTTCCAAGACATTGCATCCCTGGCAGGTTTGGGTTACTGTGTACAAAAGGTTAGGTAACTCTTGTACCTAGACTCTTTGTTAGACCCAAGACACCTATCTTTGCTATATTTAGGAAAATTAAGTTACAAGTACCTCACAAGGATGTATTTTTGTTTTGTTTTGCTGTTAGTCTTACTTAAATGCATAATGAGGTTAGATTACTTGGCAGAAGATATTTAAATAACCAAGTCACATTTTCCTTTTTTTGGACAAAGTTGAAAGTAATTTGATTTGACTGTTAGCATAATGATCAAACACTATGATGTTCTTTCTGCAAAAAGAAAAGACCTTCTTCACACAGTAAGAAAAAAGACTTTCTGAATTGCATTAAAAGCACCCCCTCTGAACTGTAAAACTTAAGTCAGATATCATTGTGCAATGTATTCAGGCAGTGAGTACATAAAGAAAATGAATAATGCAATGACTCTGAAACAATCCCTATATAAACAAAGCTATGCCCTCCTTGAGGAAAAAAACCCAAAACACACCAGCAAAGTACACAGTAAACTGCATGACATAACAATGAAGGTCTGGAGATGGGTCTGAGTTATATAGCTTTTGCAGGGAGTTTTATTTCATTTATTTCAATTTACTGAATTCACATGTTATGGATTTAATTCAATATGTCTGTTCAATATTACACTGTCCTTCTGTAAGAGCAGTTTGAAAACATTTTACATTCTGAAAAGGTTCCTTCAATTGGACAAAAGTAATTTGTTGTCCCTACTGTTTCTTTTTCTTTCCTCTAGTTAAATATTCAGTTATTTTAGTCTAAAATTGAAACAAATTGTGGAGAATTCTTTTCTTTGTTTAATTTTGGCCTTAGTACAGGTATATTGGCTCTAATGAGTTATCTTTAGGATTCTTCTCTTTACTCCTTTGGCTTTTGATGTCAGTTACAGGTGATAATCTATACAAAGGTAGTAATCTGTTCTGATATATGTAAGCTGAAATGTAAAAAAGAAAGCAAGAAACTAACAAATAATCTAAACAAAATTTTTGACAGTTTAGGAATCTGATCCATTTTCTTACAGTGCCATTTGAAGCAAGATACAGAAGAAGACCATTAGGTGAAAAGGTACTGAAAAACATTATTATCTGAGTCACTGTTGAGCGGAGTGCCTTCTCCACAACTGAGTATCCGCTGCCATCAAAATGGAATGATGTGTCCTCATCCTGTGGGCTAGGGAGTAGAAAACCAATTTAAAAATTTTAAGTGAAGATTTGTGTTTTTCACAGTCATTTTTAAATAAAATATAAGAAAAGTTAGACCATAGAATCATAGAATGGTTTGGGTTGGAAGGGCACCTTAAAGATCATCTTGTTCCAACCCCACTGCCATAGGCAGGGACACCTTTCACTAGACCAGGTTGCTCAGAGCCCCATCCAACACTTCCAGGGATGGGACATCCACAGCTTCTCGGAGCATCCTCTTCCAGTGTCTCACCACACTCACAGTAAAGGGTTTCTTCCTGATATCTAATCTAAACCTACTCTCTTTCAGTTTGAATCCATTCCCCCTTGTCCTCTCTCTATCTGCCCTTGTAAATAGTCTCCCTCCACCTTTCTTGTTGGCTCTCTTTAGGTACTGAGTCAGTGTAGCTCACAAGCAATATGCTTAGAAAATGTGGGAAGATACTTGAGTCTTTATGTTATGAATATCTAAGGATTCCAGCCAAAGGTCACTTCCATTATAGAATTTCACAACACATGATTTAGCCATGGGGAAGGAGATACACAAGATAAGTGTTCTTCCCTTATGTATGAGAAAAAATACCCCAACGAACTCAATGATTTCCTATGGGAAAAAGTAATTTTTACGGCATACACCCTCTTAATTAAAACAGGTCATCTATTTATCAAAACACTTTGCATAATTGCAGTTACAATAAATATTTATTAGCCCCTTTCCATGCAATACAAGACTTCTAAAAAATATCTCATACAATCAAGCAGCACTCTCTGCTGTTTCCACATGAAATATACTGCAAAAGGGAAAATGACAAGTATGTTTCTTTTCAATAATTTAAGCATAAAAATAGTACAATCCACAAAGGGTTCCCAGCTCAGTGGCTATAGTTTTGCTATGGATTTTTTTTTCTATAAGACTGTTTTATGGTGTTTCTTATCCTAGGAAAGAATAATTTTTTTCTTACTGGAAACTACTGGAAGACAAGGATTCCACGATATTTTGGTTCACTGGTAGTCCCTAATTCCAATGCACACAATAGATGACAAGAATAAACTCACCTCGAAAATGATTAAAAAATGATAAAATGCCGTACAATGCAATTATTTGACACCAGTGGCACATTCAGATTAGTGTGTCCAGAACCGTAACTTAATGATCAGTGAAACACT
The DNA here is from genome assembly GCF_047495875.1 of Pithys albifrons albifrons. Taxonomy (NCBI): domain Eukaryota; kingdom Metazoa; phylum Chordata; class Aves; order Passeriformes; family Thamnophilidae; genus Pithys; species Pithys albifrons. Next base: position 80,655,335 of record NC_092461.1, read on the forward strand.
GTGGTTTGTCTGAGCTCATTATTTTTAGTAGCACAAAGATATATTAAAAACATCATTTATTCTAAATCTGTTTAAAAAAAGAGAGAGACACAAAATACCTTCCAAAACAGCCATTGCACTTGCCCTCTCTTTCTATATAGTTCCAAAGACCAATAGACTTGCCATTCAGGGATGTGTCTGCCACGCACCCTTTAAAATGGGTCACCTTAACAGCAGGTGATTTCTGTAAGACAAGAAATACTTCATGAATACAATTAATGTTAGGTACTCTAAAAATTATGCAGCAAGTTTTGCTTGGCTGTTTTCCTTGAACTCTAACTTCATTAGATATAAATCATAACATGAGAACAAAATGTTTTAGCAAAACTACAATTATCATTCAAATCATAATAGATTAGTACATAAAAAGGTAAAATAGCTATCTCCTTGACCTACTTACGCACTTCATGGCATGAATAACAATGGCAAGCTAAAAGAAGCCATGGAAAAAGCAAACAAAAACCAAATTCACTGTGTAATGTCTATACATCCTGCATGCACACACAGCCTGCTTTACTTAACATCTTATGCAAAAATTTCAAGGGAAAATTAATTCAGGATACTAGAAAACCCTTATAGCATCTTTGCTTTATGGTCAGAGTACCTGGCATTTCTTGATGAAGTAACCAAATCATACAATTATTTCTAACACAAAAGTATCTCTCAAACATGTTAAAAAGCATTCACAGAATCTCAGAATTTAACCTTGATTTGCCCTCCAAGTCCTCCAATAAACATTAGGGTTGATTTGTTAACATCCAGTATGCTGGCTGTCCCTGGAGAGGTTGCAGACTTAGGTGAAGGCTTCTGATTGGAGTTCATTTCCTCTATGCTGAGTGTACCTGTTTTGCCAAACCTGTCAAATACAAATATTAATAAATAGTTTTACAAATCAACATGCTTAATGCACACATACCATTCTCTTTCTAAGGATTAGAAAAATCTCGTCACTGAAAAACTCAGAAGATGGTTTGTGTACAATACTTATGGCCATTCTCATTTTAATTACCTGGTGGCATGTATTCTGTGCCATTTGTTATTGTTGATTTGAATATCAGGATATTCCACTCTTGTTGGCCCAGAGCCCAAATCCCAAAGAAGAGCTACCTTACCACGTCGCATCTCCACTGCAAGGAAGTCTGCCTAAAAAACAGGAAGACTTATTCTAATACAGGGCACCAGGTGTGTAATTTTAACATGTAACATGGATTAAGTCTTTCCAGATTCCTGTCCCTACATCCAATACTACAGGAGTTGACTTTTAGCAAAATCAGGCCTAGCAAATTTTCCCTCACTTTTACTTTTGATGAAGCAAAAATCCCTTCAATTATATACAAGTAGGTGAATGTTTCCTTTATAGATATATATAGAAACATGATGTACATACATGTAGATGTATAGAAACATAGACTTCTGAGCATATGTTAAATGACTTACCAGTCTGCGCAAAAGTACTTTATTTCACATGATAGCACACAGCATGGAGCTAATAGCGGTGCATTTTATCGGGATTACAGAGGGAGTGAAGAGGAGGACAATGTGACAGTGAGTCAAATGCTCCTTTTCAAGTTGGTGGATGCACCATGCTCAAGAGAGCCAAATTCAAGTACTTACACTGTGTTACCAAGCAAGTCACCTGATACACTCCAGCACACTATATGAAAGAATCCCACAAAGTGTTATACTCATGAGGTTAATGCACAACACAGGAAAAGAAAGGGAGAGTTTCATGACACAGCCAAGACACAATGCTAAGGAATCAGGTGCTTTTATTCTCTACCTTGAGAATCTCTGGAATCATCTAAGGCACAAAAATATTTCCACCCCAGTGAACATATTTGTCTGAAAGGGGCTTTAATTGGTTACTTAGTTTGAAATCAAGTAAGAAAAAATGTATCTACAGTCATTTGAAACATTTGACTACCAGACCTTCAGAAAATGTACAGTAGAAGCTTACCTTTCCATTGCTACCCAAGTAGAATAGCAGGTTATCTGGTTCAGCAGTTTTCACATTAAATGTTAAGGTGTTGTAATTTGTAGATGAAATTTGGGGTTGATAAGCATGAATGCAATCTCTGTCTGCTGATACTGCAACTTTAATCTAGGGGGAAAAGAAGGAAATGGAATCTAAAGAAGTCTCAGTGTACACGGTACTTATTTCTGGAGTATGTACTTAGCCTTTGACCAATAAATTAAAAGCCTTTTGCTGATATACTCTCATGCAATCTAAATATTCCTACCTAGATTAGATTTTAGCAGTCTTCCAGGTACCACTTGACAAAGAGATTCACAATAGAAAAGAATGAAATGTCTTAATACACTCCCTCAGTTAGGAGGTTTGAAATCAGTAAATAGTTCAAATACCTCAGAAAATAACAATAAATCTCGGGTCAAAAGCCCATATATCAGTAAAAGCCACTGTAATAGTATCAGAAAATAAAGAGACAGAAATTTGAAATGTTTTACAATAAAGGAAACCATTTCTAGTCTGCAGTAATTCTGGTTATTTCAAAGTTATGACACAGTTTACATGATTATTCAAAATAGACATTTGTGAACATGTTACAAGTTCAACTTTCTAAAGATTAATCAACGAAATTAATATTCCTGTTGTCATACCACTAACTCCTTTGAGTAATGTCTGGTAAGACATTGATTCAAGCTAAATGCAGCCTTCTCCAAGGAGCTAAGTAGTGTAATGACAGAAAACTCATTTTAACAACAGAAAAGCTTTAACTCCATCAACTTCATTGAATATGTCTGTAGCAACTAAGTGCATATAGCACACGTGTGTATGCTTGTGGACACAGACATATAAAGTTTCTTTCCTGTAGTAAAAATTTACAAAAAAACCAGAACAAACTCCCAAAATTGGAAAAAGGGATTTTGTTAATACTTCTTTCCACCCTTCCAGGAACATCTGTGGCTTATGACACTCCAGAAAATACTATCCCCTCTTTTCTGCAGTGGATTCATTAAGCTTCAGTAGACTGTGACAGAGAAGCAATAACCATATAATTAAGAAGATTTGCAGAAAGAACTGAGTGCTTTTTAAATGAAACCTCCCTAAACCTTACAATAACATGCCCACACTAAAGTCAAAGGCATACCACAAATTACTGAGCAAAAAGTCAGTTTATATTCCTCTCAGGCTAATGAGATCCATAGTACACGTTTGCTGACTTTAAGAGAAAAGTAGGGATTTAAAAACAAGTATACTATCTGTCTTAAGTATTCTAGATGCACAGCTGCTTCTTGCAAAGAATATATGGACATGACAGGCCACAGATGGCAGATTTATGGATAGAATCAATACTTTTGATAAAAAAATTTGTAACGATATTATAGAGGGGCACCCCACTTCAATCTCTAAAATAAACTCAAAAATTAACATCTTGTACTAAAAAGAATAGCTGAACCAATCCCCCACTTGTTTCTTTCTCTTCAGAATCTTTCATGACTGCTTTCTGACATACTGTATTTCATTATTTTTATAGGAAACAGAAGGTAATAGTAGATAAATTACCACCTGGCTGTTCTGACAAACTCACAAAACCAAAAAAAAACATGATGCTGAAACCTTAAAATGTGCCAAGAGCCATTCCAGTATGATTATAGCATCAGTTAGTGCTCTTCAGACTCTAGTGAGACTCCAGAAGAACCAGGGACCTTGACAGTAATTTTTAGGCTCTTTATCTCAAAGACTCTCACTGCTAAAAGTGAATGTGAAGTCAGTTAAGTTTGGGATGATGGAACTTACAGATGCTGCCTGCTTGCGGGCCTGGCTGATGAGCTCTTTAATTTCCGACAGGTTTCTGTTCAGGTTCTCCTCTAGCAATTTCAAAGGTTTGAGTCTATCCAATAAAAGTCTGGCTTGTGCTTCAACTTCCTTAACTTGCTTTTCAGCTGTGATTGCTGCAAAACGTAAATGAAATGTTGAGGCAAGGTGAAAGCAAAAGGTTTTGTTCATTGCTGAAATACTTAGCCAAAGTGGTCTGTTTCTGATCATTTTGGTTTCAGCATTTTTAAACATTGTTAAGGAATACATACTCAGGGGTCTCATCCTATGTGAAACCTCTAAAGATATTTTAAAAAAGGTTAAGACATTTTTATTGAACTAGGAAGAAACCTTCAATCTATCAGACTCATATTTAACACCTATTAAAAGTGAATGTTAGTACTGCTTCTGCAAGAAGTGACATTTCTATAGAGCAATGAGGCAGTAAACTTACCAGCTTTTGATGAATCAGTAATAAGTTCACTTGTTTTCCTCAAAGTGTCATTAACTTGGAACAATGTAGAAGATGTATTCCTTAGCTTTTGACTGAAATCCCCAAAGTGACTTAAACCCACCACAGCACTGGTGTTTGCAGACACAGCCAGCTCTTTCACTTCAAGCATGTATTTCCTTGTATCTGAAAAAGGGTTCCCAGGATTAAAAAAAAAAATCATAACTTTCATACACACTTGTGACTAACAAATGCCTGGCTTCCTAACTGCAGTTACAAACATAGTCAAAACACTAGAAATGCTGTCAGTTGCATTCTTTTCATAATAAGAACTGTATTTTAATTTGTTGGAAGAACCCAATTCTATCTCAATAGGAAGATTATATGAATACATCAGGCTAATAGTGTTTCAATTTCCTTAATGAGTGTTGGCACTCAGAGGCATCAGTCCGAGTCTTACATTTTGAATCCTACACAATCCTACAGCCTTTGCTTTGGGCTATAGTCACTTAGGTAGTGAGTGCAGCACTCCCAGTCTCAGCATGTGCCTTACACCCTCTGTGCCCAAAACAGTGGCAAGATGCTACAGCTGGCTCAAAAGGTCTGAGTTAGGCCTGCAAGGATCCTCCTTCAGCACCAGCGCCCTTGTACAGACGATATTGCCACCATGAATCTCTGCCCAGGCAGAAAAGAGTAACTTCAAGAAATGTAACAACAAAACTGTAATCAAATAATGTTAAGCTGTGAGTTAAGGAAGACACTCCTATGATTTTAATACTGCCTTAATTTTCAGTGAGTAACTTTATGTTAGATGGAAATCCTGCAATGAACATCCATTGTAACTTCATTACTACTAATAATAACTAATAGCATGAATTAGGAGTCTGAGTTGCAAAATGGGTATTTTAAGGCTCTGAATTTAGCATCCTAATTGACATACATCAGAACCAAACAATCCTGGCAGGAGGTCTTCATCAGTGTTTTTCTTCCTTTAAAACATTATTAAGGTTGGCAAAGTATTTTGGACCCTCTTATTCACAACTTCAAAGTAATTTTCTCTATTTCCAGGAACTCTGGGTCCTGCCTTTATTCAAAATAACGACTGAAAAAGGAGAGTTCTTATGTTTTGGAAAAGCCCAGAAAAGTACATTTTAATTGGATAAAGGAAGACAGCACTTACATGAAGAAAAATTTAGATTCAGACTGTAAGGTTCCCAGCACAGGATAAACGATTTTGAAACACGCCATCAAAGAAAGCAAAAATCTCACAGTTCCAGATATAAATTTCTCTGCATGTGGGATCAAATTTTCTAGAACTTCACTCTCTTCTCATACCAGTGTAATTATACTGCTATCAGGGCCTCTTGTGATTTACAGCAGTGTGAAATGGGAATCAGATTACTGACCTTATATGATAACCCAGTTATGCCTAATGGGTTTACAAAAAAAAAGTAAAATATTCCTTGTAAGAGAAAAGGCTAAACATAGTCTCCAAGAGAGTTTATTTCTAGGTCTCTGCAATAGTCAATGAACAGGATTTTATTATAAATGTACTAGACACTTCTGTAATAAGGAGAATGTAAATATAAATTTCACTTACTGTTGGGTAATACTCTTAGAGTAAACAGAGAATCATTAAGTTGCTTGACAATTTTACTAGTACTTTCCTGAATCTTTTCTACCTTTTCGTTCAACCCATTCAATCCAAATAAAAGTCCTGTTGAAAGAAATAACATATGCATAAACAAATACCCTACAACCCACACAAACCCTAAGTACAGGGATAACAAGCATTCATTTATTTAATCAATGGAACTCTTTTCTTTCCCCCCTCAACAGAAAGAGTATTTTACAAATAGGAGTGCAAAATGAATGCAGTATGAACAGATAAGCTCCTGTGACAACTGTTCTGTTTAAAGCTATCCTTTTTGGCCAGTTCCATGTGACTGGACTGGTGAAAACATAGTGAGGAAAATGCTATAAATTAAAATGATTCAATGATTTTGAACTCTTAATTATTTTCACTAGAGTTCCTCACATTTTATGGTATTTGACAGAAGCCAAAGAAGCGGGTTTTTTTCTATATATTTGTGATATATTTGCAGAATCCTCTCACTAGAAATAACAATGTGTAGAACAGAAAGAACAAAAAATATATGTATTTCTGTCCATATGAATGACATAAAATATATACATATTTGTAAAGCCATCAATATTAAAAGACAAGACCAATATATTGTTACAGTTAATTTCTATCTCATTTTGTCCAATATTGAACACAGGGCCTGCTTCGGCTCCTACACAAAGTCTGTGTTCAAAATGCTTTTTAACTTTGATGGTGTAGACTTCAATGCCTTGCTGGTATCTTTAGAGTAACAAAAAACACAAAAGTATTTTCAAATTTATGAAGACAAAGTTCAGCTTGGTTTTGTATTTCAGCTGTGTAGAAGACACAAGTGAAAATGACTATGATTTAAATATATTGTGCAATCATAATTGTGCAACCATGACTTATTAAATAGGAATGGATTGATTTTTTTTCAAGAATTATACTTTGTCTACTGCACAATTTCTAATGATTTTAATTAATAAAGTTTGAAAAAACAGCCATTTAAAGAAAGCATTTCTTGTAGGTAAAATGAGGTATACTGAATGCCAACGTTTTAAATATTTACTGAGGAAAAATTATATTCTTACCCAAAACCTGAAAATACTGCAACTCCACAGCACATGATAATATATACATAGTCATATTTACCCTAGCTTATGCTATTTTTTTCAAAAATGCACAACATTTAAAAAAAAAGACAAACCTCCATAAAACAGAAAACAGAAAAAGAAATAGAAGCAAAAATGTGAACTTTAATGAACTGACCATCGCTTTTTTTCTTCAGATTTTCAGCTTCGTTCTGAATTTTGGAGCTAAGCTGGAGAGTTTCTTTTCCAAGCAGACTGAAAGACTCCTCTGGCTGAAAAACACAGGCCACATATGAAAAGCAGAAATTGAGCTGAAAACATGTGAGTATCTGCAGATATCTACTTCAAGCCACTGAATGTTCTTGTTATTTATAAGATATTCTATTCATTCCTTATTAAGCATCAATTAAAAAAATACAAGTTGCAATCATTTGTCCAAGAATGTGACATTGAATCTCTTTGTGAGTTAATAAAAATTATGACTATGAAAGAAAACCTCTCAAACTGTAGTTTGAACACTGCTAGTGTTGTCTTTTGGAACACTAGTAATTCTAGTTTCAGGCATAAATAAAAATTTGCAGCTCTGAGCACTTTAAAGTGAGATACTTCAAAATCTCAGTCTTAAAAGTGTTCTCCTTTTTCCAACAAAAATTATCTGGGAAAATACCTTGAAAGATTCATGTTGTACATGCTCTAATAAGACAGAGTGCTATATAATAACATACTCAAAAAACAATGTCAAGTATTTTGATCATTACTATGTAAGTACATTGTCGCATATTTATTTCTGCAGGTATAATGTGCATGACGCCTGTAAAATACAGCCCATTCCTTCCTTGGGTTGATAATTAGGAAAATCAAAAATAAATATAAGGAGGGGAAATAGAATAATATGAAAGTAATAAGATAAGACTGGAAACTGGTCAGGTCTATTTAATCTACTGTTTCAATAACAATCTGATCAAGGCAGAGGGATGGTAGATGAGATACAAACATACATTTCTTTATGAAACATCATCAAGTAAGCAAGATAGTTGTGGTTGACAATACCTAGATAGAAATGAAAGAGGAACAGGTCAAATAAGGAGATGGCTGAATAATTCTAAAGGTGAAGGGGAGCACTAGAGGTCTGGAAACTTAAGTCCTGCAGGAACGCATGTCAGATGATTGATATAAACTCTCACTGAATTAAATGCAGTCAAACTAGCCATGCATTAGACTTTAAAAGGAAACAAACAAAAAAAGGTAACTGAGGAAGAGAGAGAAAAGCCAAGTAAACAGAACTTAAAAGAGATACCATTACTGCTTTGAAATAAGGGTTCAGGATGCAGTATATACTAGTTGGTAGAACAGGCTGCCATCAAGAAAGACGTGCATTTAGCAAGAAGACTCAAATTTCAGCAAGTGTAAAAACAATTAGAAAAAATATCCCAAAATAAGAAAGGGGAAGATGTACATTAAAAAACTAATAGTGATACTTACTAAATCCAAGGGGCCATTCATGACTCTAGATGCATCATCTGCCAAACTCTCTGTTCTTTCTATCACACTTTTAACACTGGAGTGGGTGTAGATAGCAGCAGTTGTGCTCAGAGTCACATTTCTTACTTTAGAGAGACCACTAAATAGAAAATTAACATGTAATGCTGTTTTCAATCAAGCATTGAGTTCCATGTCTTCAATTATAACATGCACAGCTTTCCAGAATACATGATGCATTCTGAAAAAAATGAGCATACCTTGCCTGATGTTGCATAAGGGGCTTTAAAATCATTATTTTGAACGGAAAAAATCAGTTGAGAGGTTTTTCAACTATGTTTTTTTCCTATTTTATTACTTGTTCTGTTTTGTTCCATTTCATCTGGTTTTTTCCTGTTGTGTTCCTTTTTGTTTATGTTCAGTTTTTCAATTTATAAACACACTTAGAACAAAGAAATCACATCTCTTAAACAGAACATAAATAGGTCCATCTCGAGTTTAAAAACTAAGTAGACAAATACAGAATTGAGGAGGAAATTATAAGCATCTGAAAGCTACGCTGTATTAAATTTTGCTCTATCGAATTTATCTGGCTCTGGTGAAGTCAAGAGTTTTCAGTGTTACTCAGAGCAAGATTTTTTACTCTTTACTCTAAAAATACACAGCCACATAAAATGCAAGACTAATCGACCCTCTTCCGTATAATTTAATAAAGGTACACTATATTAAAAATAAAAAGCACTTGAAATGAAATGGAGAATAAAAAATGATCATAGAATCAATTGGATTGGAAGAAATCTTTTAAGGTGATCTAGTACAACTTCTCTGCCATGGGCAGGGAATTTATTTAGTGGATTAAGCTACTAGCTTTTTATATTAAATCTGACACTAATGTAAATCTCATTATTTCATAGTTCTTGTGTTTATCACCTCTCTAGTGCATCTGCAAGTTTTTGGGACTGGGTGGCATGGTCCTCAGCTCTGTATACCAGGTCAAGCACCCCTCTCACAGACATCTGCATCACTAGCTCATCCACATGATGTCGCAGCTTGCTGCTCCATAGGACTAACCCCTCCTGGTGGACTTCCAGGTTCTGCAAAACAAAATGTTTTCTCTTTCTTTTTTTCCACTAGTAAAATATACCCGAGAATATCAAAGAGAACATTAAAATTTAAGGACTTACAGATGTTGAGTTCTTTATGTCTTGGGCAAGAGCAGCAGCAGCATTCACTAGGTCTTTCCCTTCTTTAATGAGTATTGTCAAGACGTCTTCACCTTCCTTTATATTTAGCTTTTTGTCCTATAGCATATATGAAGTGGCTTATAGTAGTCCGTAAAATCAGCTAGTGCAGATTGAGTTCACATAACACATATTTTGGTTTTGAAACAGGGGCCTGATTTCCTTTGAGTTTTTAAGGTATCACACAAATTAAAATGTTTAAATATGTTAAAAAAAATGCAAACAAACAAAAAACTAGCGTTTATATACACTTTCATATTTGATATTTCTTATGCAACAACATTGACTGTCCAGTCTTACATTTAACTCTGCCAGGTTGCTTGAGATAAGAGGAAGCAGGCGATTGGTCTCATTGATGTTAGTGAGCGCCTCATTCACCAGGTCCTGAGCATCTTGGAGTCTGCTGTTGTGCTTTGCTAAGAGCTGGGTTGCATCCTTTTTTAGTTCAGCAAGCTCCTGCTGGGGTTTAAGATACTCTTTCTGAACCTGGATCAACAGGTTTTCTGCAGCTCTGACAAAGAGAGAAATAAGAAATTAAATGTAGAATGAGAAAATTAGGCATGGATTTCTTGAGAATATGAAGACATTTGAAACTAATCTAAATGCATCTTCTTACAAAAGTCTGCAATTGTTTCTATAATAGCATACATACACATGGCAGCTTAGTTACTCATCTTACCACACATCTAGATGACTGCCTGGGTGAGAGGACAGTAATACAGTTCATAAACTTCGTATGTGATGACTGCACGGGAAAGAGGTTAGTATAAATCAAATTTACTTGTCTTAATTTGGGACATCTGCCACATCAAAATCTCTGTGAAACTTCGCTCTGGGACTAGTCTATATCCTAATTGTAGGCATCTACATTTTGAATGTAGGACCAAAACATCAGTTACAATAATTGATAACCAGAAAGAAACAAGTAAACAGAACTGAAAGACATACCCAAAAGTCCAGAAAAGTTTAAATATCAAATGAAAACAAATAGTCTCATTAAAAATGAACAATCTCTGCACTTTAATCAGTAACAAAGATTATCTGGCAAATATTAAATGCCCCAAAATTTGTTAGTTGTTAATCGCTTCAACTGTTCCATTTGGAAATATTTGCTTCTCCATTTGAAAACTTTCCAGTACTGAAGGAACTGAACTGAAAATGATCCTGAAAGTCTAATCCTTTGTTTCTCTTCATTACAGCATATATGCTGAACACTGCAACTCTGGTAATGATACTTTTACATCAATGTTTGTCCCTTTTAATCTAACTGCAAATCACATAGATCTTTAACCAAAGAAAAATAAACCTAGTTTATTATGTTACACATAACAAAACACATTCCATCTTTCTTACTGAACAGCAGATGTGCAGTTGCATTTATTTCCTAATACTAATAATTCAGATTCTTAAAATCAGAAGCCATAGCCTTATAAAAGCTACAAAATTTTAAGTATTTTGCAAGTCAGTAATGCCTTCTGTTTCAGCACAGAGTAAAAAGGTTATATTCCTAATTGTCTGGGGACTTTGCCTTACATGGCAAATGTGTAGAGACCCCAGTTACAAATGTTGCCTAAAATAAATCAACACAAACTCAGTCCACTGAGAGTCATGGAGTAATTTCTGCTCCCCAAAATATGGAGCAGCAAGCTGTTTATTTAAATAATTTCTGAAGTTACAGCTGCATTGCGTGAAAAATTCTGCAAAGCAAGGAACATAATGTAACTTATTAACTCTTTGCTGTCAAAGGACTCTTATCAGAGAACATTCAGAAATTTCAACAGAGCCTATAAATGAAGAAGTTAATTTTCAAACACTTTGTATAACAGCTTAAAAAAACTGATGTTGAAAGTCTTAGTAACATTCTGTCACCATAAAACAGGACATTTTGAGATATTTTTGTAAGTGAAAAAAAGGCTATTTAAAGTTTCTAATGAATATAAGACTAAAGGTACATTTCTAGTCCATTTTCATGTCTATTTAGCTTCTATATAATCTATATTCAACACAAGAGTCTGTTGAACAAAATGAGACATGTAACCAACACAAACAGTCTGTCCTCCTTAATCCAAAGCACTTAATAAAGTCATATATTCAGAAATATTCCACTTTATTCTAAATCTTTGTCCCCCTGAAGCCAGTGTTAACATTCCTACAGTTTTTGGTGTGCTGTGGCATTACTTAGTATTTGTGAAGCTGAAACAAAAATTTTGCTGACTGTTGGAACAGTAAATTTTTTAGCTTGCCAAGCCTGGCAATAAACTATAATAATTAACAAAAAGCCATTTCAAAATAGCTTTTAACTGGGAACAAATCAAGACAACAGAGTATAATCTTAAACAGTGGCTCAGAGTGCTTAAAAAATGCACTGATTTCATCTGCAAATCCATGTGATGCATATTAAAGTGACAATAAATTGCCATGTCCTTCAGAAGGCCTGATGTGTCCTGCCTGGGCTTGCAGTTGACTGAGACAGTTTTCTGATGTCTCCCAGCCAAAATCAACAAGGAGATGTATATTAGGATCACATTTGAAACAAACTGAAAGCAGTGAATCTTTTCACTTATTGAAAGGGAATTTTGTATCACATGCAAATGAGCAGGCTTTACCTATATTAGTATCCCATAGGCTGACCAAATATCATCAGATCATGTAACTCCAAACTCAAAGATCATATAAGTCCACCTGGGGTAACTATCCATTGCACTGCCACTTATTATGGCAAAATGTTTCTCCAGATATCTCTTCTAAAAGCAGTGCTGCATAGTATCAACAGATGTGAAATAAAGTTTTCAGAAGAGCAGACTCACTTTAGGACTCTGGTAGCATTAGGGTGCTGTTTATAGAAATCCTTCTTGCGCAGTGCATCCAAAAGGGAAGAAATATCATCCTGTAGCCTCTGAGATGTAGCATTTGAGAGCGGGAGATCCAGGCCAAGTGTTTCATTTAGTGACATTGCAACTTCAGCAAGTACTAAGTAGGACAGTAAACAATTTAGTCATACGATTAAAACAAAGAACACATGTGAATCCCCTGTGCAAACTGCATATTTTTTTCATGTAAATTTTCTTTTAAAGTTACAAAGGAAATACATTTTCAAATCTTGTAAAGAAGTGGAAATGTGTTAAAAACAGGATACCTTTGACAGTTGTATGTACCGTGTCAATAAAGGCTGTCAGTTCTTGACTTTTATTCCTGGTTTTCTGAGTCATTGTGTTAAGTTGCCAAGCCTTTTTCAAAAATCTAGTTGTCTAGAATGAAATCAGAGAAAATCTTGGAGAGTTCTCCTAAAACACATGTTATTTCATGACACTTGTCTAACGTTTTTATGCTTTTTTTCCCCAATATTGAGAATACTTGGTGAGAGGAAACAATGCTTTTTGATAGGGTAGATCTAGCTGAATCATTAATCTGATGCTTCCATGCTTGCCAATGCCTTAATTGCATTTAAAGTTTCAGACTCTGAGATCAGCGAAGAATAGAGTTATCAACTATTTTCATAATCAATAAGCTAATAGTTACAAAAGCTATTTCCTTAAGTAAGCAAATATTTCATATTTCTTTATCTACAACTATTGTTTTTTAAGAAAAATCACTGTTCTGGGTACATCACTATTAACAAAAACAACACTGTTAGCAGAAGTACCTAGTTAGATTCTGTAAACATAGTCAGAAAATTATAGTAACGTATGGGCAGCAAATGAGATCTAATAGCTGAGTATTACTGTCAATTTTCTACCTACAATTATTCTTCTGCTAAAACTGAATTAAAAATACAAATGCTGTCTACTTTTCCTATGAATTTTCAACAGATTTATTTTCGCTCAGATAACTTTAAATACAATACTACAGATATCAAAGACTTTTTGTCAAATATTCAGCTATGGTATAATTTTGAACAAGCTTCATGTATTACAACCAGTGAGAAGAAAGTATCTCACTTTCTCCAGTTTTAGCACCTTACATGAACACAGTACAGAAAATCTATGAACTTTAATAGAAACCAGGTAAATCTCCTGTACAATATCATAAACCACTCTAGTTTGCAGAAGAATTTCACAGAACAATTAACTCCCTTCCTCAGGAAGACTACAGAATGGACTGAATTCTTTCATTGAACTCTATAGATTTAAAATAATTTCTAAACACCTGTCTGGCATTAATCTGCTATGCTATGATACCTCAAATGATCTCTCCATAAAGACTAAGAGTAAAGAAGCCAGCACCTACCTCTTCATGCAGCTGATCAATTCCTCTTGATAAACTCAGGACACCTTCTTTAGCTATAGCTAATGAGTGAGTTGGATCTTCTCTAGGAACTACAGACCTCTGAGAAAAAATAAGAAACAGCTCACTGTAATTTGACGACTTTGTTGTGTGTCCAGAGAAGTACTGGGAAAAAAATAGCTATGCACACTGTTTAGATTATTTGTATATTTAAAAGGACTGATTTGCAAAGCACATGACAGAAAATAATTACATATATACAGTTCATGCAACACAGTGTACCATTTCTTTAAATAAACTAGAATCCATCCATGTCATATTTTCAGCTGAAATTAAAAATGAAGGAAGCAACATTTCTGCTTTCCTGATTCTTAATTTCACCAGTGTGAGCTGCCCAGATAGAGTACTTTGAGAAGTTCCAAGGCCCAACAAATGTTTCCACCCATTCCCATAGATGTTACTGTTCTGGCACCTTGTCTTGTCAGAACAGCTGCATGTAAGGTGTATCTGTGACCATGACCCTGGAGATCAGCAGCCCTGTGCATCTCTTTGTCAGTGAGAGAACAGGCTGCGTTTGCTTTCAAGGTCACCTCAAAACTGCTCTATATGGCAATAAATAGGCCATTGTACCCAAGTCTATAGTATTTGATACAGCCAAGGCCTGCAACAGAATACCCCTTCTCTAAAGATGCAGAGACACTTAAGTCATCTCTTACTGAGAGAGCAAGTCTAGGAACAGTTACTGTTATATTACAGATGTTTCAGAGCCAATCATCGTAAATATCATAATAAGTATCAATTTGTCCAACTTTTTAAAGAAGTGATAAAAGAATATTCAACAGCCTTGAGTCCAATGGAAATTTCCAAGTCTTTTTCTCAGAGTGAAGGAAGAACAAGTGAAAGAGAAGGCTGAAGCTCTTGAGCCTTCTGGAATAAAACACGGCAAGTTTCTTTAAAAGCCTAGTTCCAAAAACCAGAATGGGACAGCAACCAAGTTTAGGTATATCAGGAAGACTAAAACAGGAGGCTTTAACTAGAAAAACAGAACTACTGAAGCCCTCCAGTGGACTGGAGATGCAGAAACAATGAGGAATGGGCAATCTGATTTGATAACTTTCTCATTACTGAAAGATTCACATCTAAGTGATAGGAAAGAGAAAACTCAAATTCCAGAGCTACCAGCATGAGGCAGACACAATATAGTGCAGGGGACTGCTCTTCAGGGAAGATATCTAATTGACAAAAATAAACTTGGGGATTTTCTGGCTTCTAGCCACAGTTATTTTGGTACAAGGTAAAAGGCAAGATAATATTTAACTATCCACAAAAAGGGGAATACCTGCTTCCAAACAGAGAAAAATTACATGACTACAAACGTATCCTCAAGATTAAGTCGTTTAAAAAGCACTGTGGCTTCATATAAACAAAATTACATCCTAGCCCCAAGGTTTTATATCACTTTTAGCACCCCACTTCCAAGAAAAGTGACAGCTGGTTTTGATTCGATTTTAATATAAAAAATGTATGTACTAAAGGAGAAACTTAAACTGCCTTTATTTTTACATAAGATTTCACTGTGAAAGGGAAAAATAAAAATTACATATTGAATAATGTTTCCAAGTTCAAGAAGATGATGCTTCTAAACAAACACAAAACAATTATAGAAAGCAAATCAGTTGTATCCCTGAAGTTTTACAATAACTCAGTACCTTTATGTCTTAGGACATAAAGGAAGGGAAGCATAACAAGCTTTAAAACTAGAAGGTTAGCAACTAAATCTAAAGGATAAGAGTAACTCTGCTGAAGCATAAACATGTAATCTAATCAAGTTTGACTTCAAATACTGTAATTTTTAACATTTTGAAGTACACCAATTGGAATTCATTCTGCTGTCCATCTTTAATAGAAAAAATTTTAATTCAAAAATCTTAATTTGCTTAATTTGGCAGCACAAAAAGGCTCACATTGTTTTGATTTTGGTGTGATATTGTGAAATACAAAGAAGATAGCTTTATTTTTGACTCAGAGCTTGTCTGTTTGACTATTGCTGAGAAGACTCATATCAATAAATGTTCCTATTTTAGTGGTCATGAAGCAGGGAGGATCCTGTTTATCTCTAACTTTGTGCAGAGATCACGTGAACTTAATCCTCAGCAACAAAAATGACCTTCTAGAATCACAAAATGTGGTATTTCATCCTTTAAGGGGGAGAGCAGCTGATGGAACATTTGCACCAAGCAGCCTGGAAGTGCCCAACACTGAACTATTCAGCCTGACTTTAATGTCCTGAGATGAGGATATAGTAAAGCATTTTGACTGCCACACAACTAAAAAAGGAAGCAAACTGCTGCACCCTAAGCACCCTGGCTAGGGGAGGACTCAGGGGCTCTAGGGAAGCAGCCACTAGATCTGTGCCTTGGCAGCTCTTTAACAAAGGGTCCAAAAAAGGAGAAAACCTAGCCTGATGTTTATACGCCACTACTGAAAATTAATGCCTGTGCTGGGCCAGATTTCACAATGCACATAATCCAGGTGAAGGACATTCAGGAATCATATTGCTGATTGAAAAATATATTAACCCATTTATTTAAATGTTAGCCCAACAAATGGAAATGAACTAATACAGTCAGTAAATATAATGGTCTTAATTAGGTATCACTTACACATACATGTATTCAAGATAAAAACTTTAGGAGGACTTCTGTTAAATTATCAGCACACATGAGTGGCAGCAAGTTTTGTTTGAAAGGTGTGACTAGGTATTACTACTTATTTACATGTTTATTTTACCTTCAGGTATTTTGTTGCATTCTCCAACTCTGACAATATCCCATAGGGCACGCGAGCAATACCAGTGAGGTTCACTGAAAGTATGATCTTGTTGAGATTATCCAAACTGTTGAGTAAAACTCCTGTGCAGTTGTCATCACAAGCTAAATAAACAATTTTAAAGAAGGAAGCAAAATTAGTATTAAAATAAAGCCAACAAATACTGAAATTTTAATTTAGACAGTATATGTCTTCATCATTTCAGTTAAGGGAGATAAAGTATAATAATTCTGAGTATACATATTTGTAGGCTTGTCCTCCCATTCCTGCCCCAGAGTGAACTTATTCCAAACCATATTCTCCTTAGTTTTTAGCACACATTAATGCCTTATTGGTCCTGCTACCTATTGAGCTGCTTGCTATTTTGTCAGCTTATTGAGGCTATTTATCTATTTTGCAATAAATCCAGGTTGAAGTCACTGACACTCACTCAAACAGGTTAGAAAGACAGGAAATTTAAGCCTATAGTGCTGTAATTCCATTTATTCTCTGTATTTTATTTTTCTTAAAGCAAAATCCGAGTTCTAAATCCCAATGCATTGTAAAAGCAGATAAGTGCACTACATGTGTCTTTCTGCTATTTATCCTCTTATAATGAATTTTATTGGTGAAATATGACTAATTATCGATGAAGAACGCCTATAAACCTGGCATAATCCAAAAGTAGTATTACAGCAACCTCATATCCAAAGGGTCAATGACATAGCAATTCAACATTTTCCAATAAACAAAGGTATTCTACAGTCATCAAAAAATGTTAAAATGATCTTTCCTAAACTTGTCTGCAACACTGAATAAGCCATTTTAAAGACTAACTGCTTGTCTGATGTTCTGATCTCTACTTCAGTTTTCTCTGTGTTCGCAGAATGGTTGAGGACCTCCAGAGAATACCTTGTCCAAACCCCTTTGTTTTACAGAAATATTAAGCTGTTAAGATTTCTTTGCTTCATAGAAAGAAATGACAATAGAAAGGGCATGACATCACAAAAACATTTCAGGAATGTGCATACAAATATCACTGGAATAGACCAAAGCCCTCTGGGAAAGTAAGCAACTTAAAAACCACCTACAAACACACTCATCTTCCACAAGAATATGCCTTGGTTCACACTCCTCACAGAGCTGTCCTGTCACTCCTGCCTTACAGAGGCACTGGCCAGTTGCACGGTCACAGTTATCATGAACAGACCCACTGGGATTGCACTGGCATGGATGGCAGCTGCCACCAGGGAGCTGAGGGTCACCATAATAGCCAAGGGAGCACCTGCACAGAGAGGAATGGGACACTGAACATCAGGGAATAGTCATCATTAAACCAGATGTTACACTTATCTTAAGAATCACTAGCAGGTTTTTTTATTAGTAGCTCAACAGTAACTAACAAATCACTCCAAATCCATGAGCACTCATTTATACACCCATTTCTGAACACTGAATAATGCATTCTGAGAACAAATATGGCTCATATTAATCAAATTGTCCTTGAGAGCTGGGAATAAATGGGGACATCTTGTGTAACTCACCTTTCACAGTATTGTCCTTCATATCCTGGCATACAGGCATCACAGTGGTAATCCTGAACACCTTTCAGGACACAAGTGGGACTAAAACTGGAGGGAAAGATAAACAAATACCTCCTAGCACATAAATAAAGGACCATACAAAGACAAATTATACCCTCAGCCACAGGTTAAATACTGTAAACAGGAGCATCTTCTGCTGAATCTGATGCAGTGCTCTAGAATTTGTACTTTATTTATATTAAGTTTTCTTTTCCAATATGACTCCATTACTGAATAACATGCTAAAGAATCTTATGGCCTTCCTTTTATAACGTAAGACAATGAAAAAATGGATGCTGCACAATATGGCTATAGTTTGTATCTAACTGAGGCTTGCATGAGGACATCAGAGTTCCTCAACTCTCATTCTGACTCAACTATACAAAAGCAAACAATGAATATGCTTTTCACACTTCTGAAGAAAAAAGACCCTACACAGTATTTTGATTTTCAAAATGCGAACTTAACTCTTCTACTACCAAATAAACAGATGTACAAATTTCAGACAAAAGACTACTTTTTCTTCCCCTAGGAATGATCTCATGAAAAGTTCCTGCATTGACAGGAGATGGCCCGAGTCTTTGTAAATACAAAAGCATTGTTCTTTGAATGAAGAAAGAGACCCACATTTGAAACTAAACAATGTCAGAGCAACTTACTCCATTATCTATAAAACAGTCTACGTGGCTGATCTACTCTTAGAGGAAAAAATTGACTCATTTATCTGTTAATCTTTTTATTTTAAAACCTCACAGAGTTACCACTAGCAGTGCACAACTCACAATGCAAGCTCCATTTACTGCATAAAATAGGTAGCTTTCAAATGTTTAAAAATTAAGGACAAGTAATAATTAACTCCTATTGTCATAGTGTGGGAGGAGTAGGAGGAGTAGGATGTTGAACACACAACACAAGAAATAGTGAATGGTAAAATGTACATTGGATTTTTTAAGTTCTGGTTACCTAACTGGGTTGGCTCTGGGACAGGCACAAAGTGAGCAGTCATTGACAGATCCAGTCACTTTCCCGTAGTAGCCTGGGGCACAAGCACTGCAGTAATCACCAACTGTGTTATCTCTGCAGTTCTGATACACAAAATGGAATTCAGACAGTTTAAAACAACAACAAACAACAGGAGTAACTTCCCCCCAATCAGTACATATATACAGTTTCCAAAAATCATCTCTAGATGTCACTACTCATTGTTGAGCATTCTCTGAGTGGAGGAACCTTTTATGCAAAAATAAAGAGAATGTCAGAATATTTTCTTTTATGTGAATGCCCCTTCAGGTATGCTGACCTAATTTGTGTTCTAAATTTCCATTAATGTTTCTATATTTCTGCTTCCATTAATCCAATTCAAGTGAGGACATCACAGTACAAAACAAAAAAATCCTAAAAGACACCCACAAAAAAATGAAAAAGCCCCAAACCAAACCAACCTACCTCCAGTAAACAAACAAGCAAACAAACAACAACAAAAGAACCTGATGGAAAAAATAAACAGAATACATGGATGAAAAATACATGTTTCAGTGTTTCATCAAATGCACCTGAATGCTGTAAACCAAAGACTATTCACAGTTAGGATTCGCTACATTTAATTTGTCAAGAGCATTGATCAATAATCACTGCTATTAAAACATTTAATTTTTATTATAAACACAATTTAACTGACTTAGTCCACCAAGTGAATAAAGAGGTTAGTTAACAACAATAAACAGTAGCAATGCAGCTGTCCTGTTGTATGGAGGCAAAAGTCAGAGGTGAAAACCAACACTTTTGCCCACTCACTCAACTGGAGTCTAAGTAGTAATCTCAACACACACAGGTGATTTGCCACCCCTGAAACAAGAACCTGAGAGGAAGGATGATGAGTATCCCCTAGTGTGAAAGACCTATGCATTTTGGCCTCGTCAGAGTGAGAGTCTTTGTTCTGACTCATGAGATACATCCTTTTAGACAAGCCTGAAAGCAAAAGAATTGTTTACAGAACTCTCAAGGACTAAGGAAGGTCACTTGAAAAAAATTGACTTCAAGAATAAATTCAGCAGAAGTTGACTTTGAAGTAATGAAATCACTGGGAGAAAAAAAAGTATGAAAAAATATTGAGCAATACCAGGAAACAGACTTAACAGGCCTTATTTGGTTAGCTGAGAATTTTCTGTCCACAGGGCAGTCAGATTACAAGAGAGGCAATGTGTTAGTCATATGTGGTCCCTCTTTGCAACCCTTGGGGTAAAATAAGAAAGTGAGCAAATTAATTTGGCAGAGGCATATCCTCATAATTCTTCAATCTCTAGATGTTAAAAAAATCTCATTTACAGATGTTCAGAGAATTCTCTTCCTGAGAGACAAAGAATTTGCCTTTGACAGTCTGAGGTATGGTATGGCTTACTGCCCCTTTACTTCTTTTTTGTGTGACTAAGCAGGCCTTGCCCAGACCAAAAAGTCTCATAAACTGAACTGATACACATTTAATTTTCAAAGTAAAAGTAAAGTAACATAATTAAGTATTTTGAGTATGTTAGTGCCCCAAAACCTTGCTAATTTTACTGAATGCACCATAAAGGAAACTCTGTTCAGATTTTCCGTTTTTCAGAGTTGAGGGGGAAATCAAACTTTATCCAAATAGTAAAGCCTTACACTTCTCTCAGAAATTCCATCCATAGTTACTGCCACTGTATGCTCAGGTGAAATCAATAGAAAAATCCATAAAATGTACATACCAAGCACTTCCCAGTTTCAGGATCACAGGTTTCACTGTGGTTGTTGCACTGACATGGCACACAAGGTGCTGTCAGAGTGTGAGGCTCTTTCACACTGAGTTCTGTATGCTTTCCCCTGTAGTATCCTGAAGCACAGCTCTAGTTGCAAGGGAAGTAAAACAAAATGTAAAAAAATTATCACAGCTATCAGCAGTTACAAAACCCACTTAAGTATTTTTTTTATTATCTCATTAAACACACAAAAAGGATTCAAGCATTCTGTACCTGACAAGACAATCCAGTATAACCAGCAGGACATCTACATTGCTCTACAAGACGAGCTCTAGCTCTGCCTAGATGCATTTCTTCAAACTTGACTGCAATTTCCATTGAGATATTTGAAATTCTACAAGATACATGCAGAAAAGAGCATGAACACCTAAAGAATCTCTTAACACCAAAACATTTTCATGCTTCAAGGTCAGGGCTACCATACAAAATCTCCATAATCCCCTTTTGCCTGTGAAAATAACTCAACTGAAGATTCTTTTCTTATTTATGGAGTTTCAGGAACTACAACCACATCAGATATTATTCAAAGTAATATAGGTTGATTCCTATTGATCTGCAGAACTGCCAAACCTATCACGTTAAGAGTATGTATTTTTTCCTCAGAAATATTAGACAACTACATTTGTTTTGTCTCACACATTTTCGGACAGACCTAACAGAGAGATATTTGAAGTCATATGAATCAAAAATAACACAAAATCAGGAGGTGGAATCAGATTTCTACACAGCTGTGAAGATGTACAGATACAGGATTTTCACTGGATGCATTTTTGCTTGTCTTGCTAGTTTCCAGACTGACAGATGCAGTGACCATTCCCATCCCCTCCCTCTCATTAGTACCTTAGTTCTGTTCAAAGGGGTAATAAAATGCTGCTGTTCTGAGGTGGGAACGTCTTGCTTCCACTGCCCAGAATGCATTATACTACAGAGATACCTAGATTAATACAAACTCAAGAACTCAGGGGACTATAAGTTTCAGCTGGGAAAAACTACAAAAAAAGCCCAACCAAACAAAAAATTTCAATATACACAAGATGTGAAAGAAATAATTTAGAAAATATAAAATACATAACTACATCACCCATCCTGCAGAACACTGCATCAGCCTGTGCTTCTTTATGTGCTTTGCTATCAAACTAAGCAGCAGAGACATTTAGTGTTTCACAGAAAGAATTAAAGAGGAATTCTGCTGCATTAAGGGTCATAAATGTTTTCTTATCAGAGGAAGAGCAAAAGTCACAAATAGGAAATAGCAAATTTCTCTAATTTGAGTTAAATCTTTACTGTATGGCTCAGTTGGGAGTATTTGTAGGTTAAATTACAGTAAATACAATACTATATATAAATGAAATTAGAGATTGTTTTACCTGCTTTGCTGTAAACCTTGGCCATAAGCTGCCTTGATAAGGATGTATTCAACATTGCTTAGCACAGACATGAAGTCAGAACGCAAGACAGGCTCATCAGACACAGAATTAAAATACTTCCAAAAATCCTATGGAAATACATCATGTATTACTAAACTTTACTGCAAGGTAATGCTCTGGTCCTTCTTACATGTTCTTTCAGAAATGCAGTCACAATGACTATGTCTAAACTACAAGTCCCAGAAAATCCGTAACTCCATGTTTGCTCCATGTCAGAACAAAACATGGGTTTGCATAATTTCTCCTTCCTTCCCTGTGCTCAACTTCCATGACTACTTTCTGCAGTGATGCAATTCAGGCCTGCATGGCACAGCTTCTTCCAGATAGATCTGGAGAACCCAGACAGCCAAAAGACCAGGATTTCATAGCACTTATTTCATAGTCATTTAGGAAAAGCTTCTGTAACTGTGTCTTGTAAACTGTCAAAAAGAGAAACCAGGTCTCTCCTCAGCCTCAGTCAGCAGAGAGTCACAGAGATAAAAGGAGGTCATTATTATCTCCTCTGAAAGTCTGGTGATCACGGCTGCAAATTACTATTCCTTCCAGGCTATGGTGGTGCCATATGGTTTACCTGGGCTGCAAGTGTAAGATACAGGCTAGAAAATTATCAGACTGCCTGAGAGTGGCAATACCTTGCTGCCTGTCACTTATCACCAAAATCTGAGTGGGTTTGAAAAGCTTGCCCCAGCAACATTTTCAGCACTGCTAAAGGAGGAAAAATTGTCAAAACGTTACTTGAAGCTTTA
The DNA here is from genome assembly GCF_047495875.1 of Pithys albifrons albifrons. Taxonomy (NCBI): domain Eukaryota; kingdom Metazoa; phylum Chordata; class Aves; order Passeriformes; family Thamnophilidae; genus Pithys; species Pithys albifrons. Next base: position 80,678,588 of record NC_092461.1, read on the forward strand.
GCAAAATATTTCCAGCCATTTTTTGCCCTCCTAAAATAGATACCTTTTAATTCAAGCACTCTATTTACTCAGCCTATTTGATATCAGATATGCATTTTCAAAGTATTTAATTTAATATGTAGAGCTTTTGTGTAAAACTTCATAGAAGTTTAGCTTACCTCCTTCATTTCTACTTCCTTGTCAGTTCTTACTCCATTTGCTGGAGAAGGGATGTCTGCGTATATGACCAACTTGCTGGTGTGACCTCCCTTCATTAGAATCTGTGGCTCAAAATTTGAAGTTCCAAAGCCATCCAAAGCATAAAAAGCAACAGTATATCTCAGCTTCCCTCCATAGGCCGTGAGCTGTTTGGATAAAAAATTATTACTTTTAATCATTCTAAGGTTAGAACTACTAGCTGAAAATATCTTAATACTGGAAAACCACCAGTTCTTTGAAGAATTGGTAATAACACACAAAAATTGACATAAACTCAGCAGTTTTTGCACCAAGGTTAAATGCATTATTTCTAAAAGCCAATCACAGTTTCTTCTTCTAGACCCTTTGAAAGTGTGTTCTCAATTTTCACCTAATTTCTAAGCAATAGAGATTACATGATCTCCATACTAATCAAAGTTAAAAATTCTTTCAGCTTTCTACAGTGAAACTGAATATATCACTGTTTAACCCCCTGGCATCTCCAAGGAGTAACATGGTGATTAAATATGGGTGTTACCAATTTACACAGTCAAGAAAAATCTCATCAGGTAATGGTAATGTAAAGATATTGTTTGTGCTTCCTATAAATAAGTTTAGTCACTGAATATTTATAGTATTATGACCTACAAGAATAGAACTAACATAGAAAAATATTATCAAGATTAAGTGACTATTATACAGTAAAGGAGTCTATTAAAACAATAAAGAAGTTATGTACAAAGCATTCCAATTATTTCATGTTCTTACCTGGTCTCCCTGAAACTGGTCTGGTAACTTCCAGTAAAATGTTTCTGTATTTAAGTATTTTCTGACTATGGCAGCATCCAGTAAAATATCAGGAAATTGTGAAAATACTCCTTCCACTGTTCCAGTCAGGTTACTTTGAGCTACTACATGCAGAATGGATTGAGCTGGAGTTAAAGTTATCTGCAACACAAGGAGCAAAAGATTCATTCAAGAAAATTATTCTATCAGTGTAATATGCTGTTTACAGTTTTAGCTGCTTTGAAACAGTCAACAGTCCATCTTGGAGTATTGCCCAAAAAAAAAAAACTGGGAAATATATTTGATATTTACTTCTTTAAGAAGTGAAGGGTGAAATGCAAGGTTTCAGAAATAAGACTGTGGCCTTTTATCATTTGATCTCTTTTCTATTCTTACATATACCACTGCACCCATCAGCCAGTCAACTACATTCAGTCCGATTCATTAAATGTGCATGACCTTAGGCACACCAGTGTGGCACTCAACATGATAACTACTAGACTATGTCTGTGTATTTATGTTGTTTTACTTACAGGAATTCTCACATGATCTTCTAGTTCTGAACAAAGCATGGACATCCCAAAACAGAAGCATGGAGTACATCCTAGTGCATTGTTAGCAGACAGAGCAAAGGTTCCAGGTTTACACTCACTGCATTGTAGACCAAATACATTTTCCTGGAGGGAAGTAAAAAAAAAACAACACCAAAACTAAACCATAACAACATGTTCCTATTACTTCACTAACTAAATGAAAGATGGTTCTTTTTGGAAGAAAAACTGGTTGCTATGTAAAATGCATAGCAGAATATAGTTTGTTGTATCTATTCTGTTTTACTATGCAGTACATTATTTTTTTCAGTACTTTTTTCAGTATTTTCCTATGCTTAAAAAAAATACTCCAAAAAAACAAACCAACAAAAACAAAACCATGGAGTACTCAAGCTAAACTCATATTTAATTTCTACCAAAAATTAGCAGCTATAAATTTTTATTCAAGACAAAATTTCCCCTCAGACCTCCATCAGGAAAATGAGATCTCAAATCCAAAGAAACTGCTCCATGTGAATAGGAATGAGGGGACCTATTCCCAAGTGTCTGTTTTTGCACTCAATTTCTAGCTGTTAAGCTGAACTTGAAGAAACACCCAAAACTTCAGTCAGTGCCCACTGGCACTTTTAACCAGAGATTGAAGAGACACCTATGAAAGCACAATTTTGTTGCTCTGAAGTAAGTTTTCTATCACTCAGTCTTTCACTCAGTCTTTCAAGAACAGACTCCCACCTTTTCAGAAAAATCTGTACTATCTGTGTATTTAATGTTTCCCTTTTTTATATAAAAATGTCAATTCAGACTTCACTATTATCAATGTTTATGAGTTATCCTTAAGCACTGCCTTTGGTTATAGCATAGGAAACCAATTTGAACTTGCAGCATAAACATATCTAAAAACAACTGAGATACTCCATTTCCTATTTATTGGTTTCTTCCTATCATTATAATTTGAATTTTCAGAAAAGCAGGCTATATCATCTGAATCAATATGTTGTTCCCAAACCTAATAAAACCAAATGTGTACAAGCAGAAAAACCTGACTCTGTTTCATTTTTTTCTTGCCTAATAACAAGACTTGTTTAGCACTGGCATAGAAAATCCTTTAGCAGTGATTTAGTGTTCTCAGAAACGTATCAAAGAAGGGATGTAGATTGTCTTGAAGTTCTTTCAACCCTATACCTTTCATGACTTCAATGTAATAAATGTCAAAAAAATCCCAGTGCTGTCCCAGAAGGGTCTGAATAGTTTAGTACCTTGCAGGTACAGATGCCAGTTTCTTCTTCACAACCACAAAGTCCTTCAGTGTCATCACACATCTCCGGTTTTGTTCCACTCAAATCACAATCACAGGCAACACAATCCGGGTAGTCCCTGTAGCCTAACGCACACCTGGAACAGTCTTGTCCTCCAAATTCAATTTTGCACTGGCATTGACCTGTCAATATATCACACTGGGAATTGGTTGAACCAGTGTTGCTACAGTTGCAAGCCTTAGATGAAAAAAAGAAATATTCATAAATAACAGATTTTTAAAAATTTTTTTGCAACAGAAACAGCACAGAAAATTTAGAGTGCCCCTTAAAACTGAATGTTTATCAACACATACTAGATTATAATAAAAGGGAAGAAATTCCACACAGAAGTCAAGTTGTTTGGTTTGTGTTTTAATCAAGAACTGCATTTCCAGTAAACAGTGGATGGCAAGAAGTTAGAAGCTTTGTCAACTCCCAAATATGAGGTGGAAATCAAAGGAGTTGGAGCAATCTTTTCCAGAAAACAAACAAACAAAAACTCCAAAATACTTTATTTACAGTACTAGTCTTGAGTGCAGCAGGTAAATTAAAATAATGCTATATAAATGATGACTGAAAAATCTATAAGTACCATCATTTTATAAATATGACAGAAAGGAAAATCTTAATATTAACATTCTTTTAAGATTTTAAGAAGCATTAATAGGGCCTATATCTTGCTCAAGCTTCATTTACTATTTGATGAGGAACCAAGAATCTCATTACAACCAAAAGCATGCAGTGCATCTCAGTACCAAAGGAATACTGGTTCCTGGTAGAGTATATCTTTCATTATGCAGTCAGTAGTATGAATCTGTTACTACAAACATGCAAAGTGCATGTACTTAACTTGTCATTCCTTTTGGAAGAAGACTGGATTAATCTTCAGTCTATTTCATATCTGTGGTTACTTAACAATTACAATTTTGTACTGTGGTTCTTTCTAGCAGAGCAGGCAAAAAGCCACCTGACTGTGAGCATTTTCCCTGCATCCTTTTCCTCCTCATCTCTCTTTGAGATGAAATGCCTTTATCTTGTAAAGCCCTCTGCACCAAGACCCACAAAATCTATTAGCGTTACTATCTATCCTTTATCATCCTTCAAAGGTTTGCTGCTCAACATTAGCGCTCTTTGTATTAAGCAGTTTTTACTCTAGCAGCAAGCACTAGGTACTACAACACCTAAGTGTGATACACATTACAACCAAACAAGTTGACAGCTTTTGCTTTCAGACACCAGTAAAGACATACAGCTCTGAATGTCAAACCCTCTTTTAAAAATTTACAAGTACTTCAATCTCTATATGTGATAAAGACAAAAAAGAACCCTAAGGTACAATGCACAGTGCAGCAGCACACTTGAAAAGGATTGCAAGCAAAACATTGACTTCAGCTCTGCCCCATCACTGCATGCAGAAATGGATGCTGAATATGAAGAAAACTGCAAGAAACAAAGATAAATGAAGTACCAACTTATGCAGTCTGTGTTGCAAAAACAGCCTGTCAGGTTTCTGATAGTATCACCCCCATTTCATTCATGTAGAGAGCATGCAAGGAGTCTCTCCAGGGTTTGCCACAAGACCTTGCTCCAGATCTTAACCTACCGTAGCAGACCATGAAGCACAGGGGGTGCTTCTGTTGGGCCTGTTACCTGATGTTCACTGTATAGTTCATTGCATCAAAAAAGTAACTAAAATACCTTAGAGTAATTCGTGTGGTTCTGTAACCAAAAGGAATGATACACAACTTAGCAAAAGTGATCAGTTACATATTTAATTACACTTGATCATGGGGAAGTGCTGTGGAAACACCCTACCTAAGGAACACCTCAAAGGAAATACATAAGGATCAGCACATTTGCAGTACGTTGTGTAATAATGACAGTAGCTGGTAGTTAACAAAGCAGTGGCTTAAAGACCAGTTGCCAAGTAAGTTGCTATAAATCACTAAGACAGTTAACTTTGAAGACTAAGTACTTTATCATCCTTACCCTAAATAACTGAAGAGAGAAAAAAATATAACAATTTGGCTGACACTTAAATGCTTACTGCATATAATGACAGACTTCGCCAAGTTGATTGTATTTGTGGTTTCTCCACTGAAATTACCCATTACATTCATGTAATTCTGAGGCTTTTTAAAATCTCAACATTTATAACACAAAGACTGGCCCAATGCCATATCTGTCAGGAATTTACTGTGTGAACCTAATTGCGTAAATGGTTGCTCTTCCTCTAATCTGCACTGACTTGGCATTTTACTGCTTAATTGTAAGTATTAAGCTGAGATAATGGGAGCTACCATTGTTCCATTCCTGAAACATTAACTACATTATACTATTTTAATCACAAATATTCAGGAAAAAAATGCCTGCAGTAACTTTCAAAATAAGCTAGATTTCATTGTTATTAAATACACAATATCATCTCTTCTTAATTTGCACAGAAACAATGTACTCAGTTGCCAATGCTGCTATTAGTCTGGTTTAGTATCACTATTCAAACAATTACAAGTTAGAATACACATGTCACATTTTTAATGTGAACTATACACCTATGCAGAATAAACACTCTGATCAATATTTTCAAAGACTGTTTTCTTACAATGTTCCTGTTGTTCCCTTGTTTTTTGGGTTTTGTTCTAATGTAAGCATGGGGCACTAACATTTTGAGCAGAATAAAGACCATAGTTCTCAAAACAAGAGTCCACTTCTGTATAGAGTGAGCTGTATTTAACAGCCAAGGCTTATCATCCAGACTACCATACCTTGCAGCCAAGTTTAGGAGAGAGTCCCCAGTGATTTTCTTCACAGAGTTCACATTTTTGTCCCTGAGTGTGAGGGGGACAAATGCATTGGCCAGAATCAGCATTACAGTTGTTGTGAGTATGGGCACAGTCACAGGCTGCAAGAGGAACAGAACCAAATTAATAACTTTATCCTTGCTTTAGCTACAGAGAAGAAACTCCAAGACCACTGATAGTCTTATATTTCTTAATTATGCAATAGTTTGTCCATTCCATTAGGAACTCCTTGCCATCCCTAATCACTGAGAAATAAATTATGATCACAGTGACATTTCATCTTCTTATTGGAAGCCCATTACTGCTTTTTGACTTAGCTTATTTGGTGTTTTTAAAAGCAGTGCTACATTTTCACAGAAGAACCAACAAAGCCAACCAAAATTATTGTGGAGAAGAGTAAATCTGCAAGGAAAAAATTCTATTATAGAAGATTGAAAACTCATCAGGAGATACGTTCAGGTCCTCAAGCAGGTGAAAGGACTAACCTCAGTAATCCCTTACTGAATAATAGAGAGGGATAACTCTTTTAATTATAACTAGTTACTGCAAGAAGTACTTGTTCATTTAAGGAATGCAATACTATTCCAGCTAAAAAGCAGAAGTTCAAAAAAGTGGTTTTATCAATTGCTTACTAACATTTACAAAATTTCCAATACTGAAATGCTTAAAGGTATCTTAAAGGAATCTTTGCTTCTTAGTAAAGACACTTAGCATATTAGCAGCCCACAGTATATGTGTTTCAAAGCATACTCCTATCACATAATCTTACAGGATATTTCATTTTACTGCACTCTTTGAGGCATGAAAAAAGCATTACTGTCTGGTTGGAGAAAAGGCAGGCACTCCTTTAGTTATCCTGTGTTGAAAAGGACATCTTATTAACATGATAAATTAATTTTTGATGACAACTCTCCATTTGGATGAACATTTTCTTCTCTATCATGACTACAAATTTTACACACTCAGGCAAGGAGGGGAAAACAGAGTCAATGACATCTTATCAAAGTATGAAATATATACTCAAGAACTGAATCAAAAATAACATAAAAATCTTCATGAGTAGTAGCTCTTCACTCTTGCAGTTGCAGGGAAAAAAAAAAGCTTTTTTACCCTCTGTAGGACTGAAGGGGTTTGTACAAAAGAGACAAAGGAGCTCTTGAGGATGTAGTATTTCTCCCATGCACCTTTTATGAGTTATTTCATAGTCGCCACCTTTTACAAGGAATCATACAATAAGCAAAGAAATGTTTTGTTCCCTAGACTAATCAAAGTATTAGTAAACCTTTCTACAGATTCTCCCATGAAGTAATCAAAACAGCTGACCTTTGCCAGAGTTCAACATACAATACATTGCTAAAAGGAATTCCAGACAAACTCTGAAAGGATTATGGATCAGAGCTTACGTGTGCAGCCACCATTCTGGAATGCATAAAAGCCGTGAGCACAACGATCACACTTTTCTCCAGCCACTCCTGGTACACAGTGACACTGCCCCTGATCATTGCAGCCCTCAGAGACCGAGCCAAACTGACTGCAGTTGCAGGGAATGCAGCCAAGCCCAGTAAGCAGGCCATAATAACCATTCTGTTGGACAAGAAATAAATAGATTTGAGCTATGATTCATAAATTTTTGAAAACAATACAATATACTCTCTTGTTTTCTTTTATTTTCCATGATGCCTGAACCACCTGAATATTTGTCAGCACTGTGTGACTGCTGTGGGAAGGCTCCCTGGCCTTATCTCTTCACTGTTCCTAGCTCTATGCAAGTATGCACTCGGGTGAAAAGCTGAATCCTGAAATGCTCTCATGGTCCTCTATTCTCATGAGTAAGACACTATGTTTTGAAGTCTGATGTTATTTTAGTCTAAAGACTTGTATGAGTGAGAGTGGGCTGTGCTGATCATACATAGCTATTGGTGACTATGAATGAAAGCCCAGAACAGAGCTGGTCAGTGACCTATGATTCATGTGGATTGAAAGTCATTCAGCTGGGCTGCCACAGGGGTGGTAACTGGGCACACATTTCCTGCTCTTAGCAGTTTTACACTTAGCGTTGCCAGGAAACTGCTGGTTTGTACCACAGTGACTATCAACTTGTTCTCCTAACAGTCCTGCTTTTTAGCTGAATCCCTTTTTGGCGTTCAGCCATGAGGTATTGTCATCAACCACACTTCTTCAGATATTCCCATTCAGACTTCATTTTACAGAAGCACAGCTCTGAGATCCCTTCTGGTTAGCATATTATGAGTTGTTTTGGTAAGCCAATGTGACTACACACTGTCAGCACTACCCTGAACAGCCCTATGCAGAAGGGCACCGAGTCAACTACATAGCTTCACATTTGCAAAGACCACAGGCAGAGCAACTGCAAAAGCCTTTCCAGATACACTCTGGTCTCTGCTCCAGCAACAGGTCCCCCCTCCTCTGAATATATTTGTTGTCATATCTCTGTATCTGCTTGAATCAACATCTATAGTTAAAGAGGAAGACAATATCATGTATATATTAGAAACAAGTAAATATTTGCTTACCAAGCATTTATCACATCTTTCTCCAATCACATTTGGTCTGCAGGAACAGAAACCTGTCTCATGTTGACAAATACTTGAAAGGGAACCATTCACATGGCATGCGCAGGCTTGTGTTCAGACAAAAAGAAACCAAATAAAAAATTATTCATGTGTGTCTATATGCACTTACTATTACGCAGAATTCCAAATTTGGTATACATTGTGTTTCACCTGTAATACCCCACAGATACTAATATACTAAAGTAATGCCTGTGCCTTTCAGCTAAAAGAAAAAAAAACACCTTTGAGAGGCTACATTTGAGAAGTTTCTTCTTCCAGCCCTATGTGACATTCAGAAGTAGGAAATGTGTATAGCACATGACTGGAGGGACAGTGTCAAGCAAGCCTTTAAGTTCCAGGGATATCAAGTGTCAGACCCCAACATAATACATTCCCCTTCCTCAGCCTAACCCAACACTATAGTTTTCAATCTGCACTTGCTAACTTCCAACCTGAAGATTAATTTTTTCAGTAAATGTGCAGATCTACCCATCCATTTTGCTACACATACACCACACTTTTTGTGTTCTTTAAATTTTGAGAGTAGTAATAGCTTACCATCACAGTTTTTGTCAATCACTGCATCCCCATAATACCCATCAGCACACTTTTCACAGTGGTGACCTGCTGTGTTCCCCAGACATTTCAGGCACTGTCCTGTGAGGTTATCACAGTAGCCATCTTCTTGAGGGTTTACATTCCCATTACATTCACACGGAGCGCATGATTGTCCAGGCATGAGTGGATTTCCATAGTAACCATTAGCACACCTGCATCAGAGTTTAAAAACTTCAACAGCTGGAATGTGGTCATGTCATACACTCTCCCCACTAAAGGGAGTGGTTCCTATTAAATTTTAACCTGCAGTGTCTTTGTATTACAAGGAAAAACAAAATGGAAAGGAAAATTCTATTAGAAATGTTCTGTACATGTGGTATGAACAATTTGAGGCAGATAGGATGATGAACAGTTAATGATGGTAATGATAGAGGTATTTTACCCAAAGCTAGTGAACATACCTTTCACACTGAGAACCAGTATAGCCTGGAAGACATTTGTCACAGACAATTCCACCTTCTTCACTCAGCTGGCAAGTAGGACTGAAACTATCAACAACATTTATGGCAGTCAGTATCAATACACAGAATCCCAATATTTCTACAAACATTCAATTTTCAAAAACTCTTGTTGAGATTTTTTTATTTTAATGGAAGATTCTAAAACTTCCTAAGAACTTGGCTCTTGTTGTAACAAATAAGCACAATTTCTGTAGTGAGTTCCTTTTTCACATGCTACACTTCTGTCCTGTTGTTTTCTGAAACAACAAGAAAGATAACTGTGATTTTGCTGCCAAGATCAAGGACAGGTTGAATTATAACTTTCAACCACCGTGCACAAATTGCACCACTTCACTCAGTATCTCTCAGCCTAGTCTGTATATTTGTCTACCCAGAAAAACAATGTTTCTAATGAGATATAGTCAAATCATGGTGGAAAAAATAGCCCTTTTCTCTCTCCTTCAGATTTCACAACATTTTTCTTTATCTCATTTTTTGATTTTGCTGAAGATACAAAGGACAGCCTCACATAAGCAGCTTACTTATTGGCAGCTGAACTCAGAGGACATGCACAGGGCTGGCAGTCCTCAGATGTTCCTTGGGATGGATTTCCATAGAAGCCAGGCAAGCACTGATCACAGAAAGGTCCTGTTGTGTTGTGTTGGCAAGCCTGTGAGACATGGAAAAAATCTTCTTGTATTTGATTTTGATAGTTTTTCAGCCCCTGAGGGATTCTTTCTGTGGTCTACATGCAGTATGACATTCAAGGAAGCCATTCTTCAAGCCATGAAGAACAACACTGAACTTTGAAAATAAGTGTTTGACTTTTTTCTCAGTTGTAAGAGCAAATCCTATCTGTTTTTCCTAAATTTTAGAAAATACATTATGAAACCAGTCATATTACTTATACACATACTTTAACATATTTTTCATATTAAACATGTTTGCAGTAACAAATTTCTTACACAGTTTTTACTGGTGTTTAGCCATTTTATTCCTGTGACCTTTAAATTTCAGAATTCTGAGAGCTAAATTTTCTCTTCAGAAGGTGATGTGTAATTTCCACTGATGTTAGTCACGGAGGATGCACCTATATCTGAAAACAGATATTCCCTGCTTAAAATTGTTTCTTTCAGGAGAAGTCTTATTTTCACCTGCAGCAAGCAGTCAAAATTTTAATCAGCCAGTATACAGTGACATGTTTGTACTAGTTCTGATTTTTCCCCACTTGAAATGATAAACAGAAACAAACTCTTTTTTGGAGAATATGCTAATGGAGCCTCCAAACATATTCTGAACTAAACAATTAAAAGCTTGATACCCACAGCTTGGAATTTATGCACACTATAAACTCACAGTCAAAATGCTTTCCTAATTCCTAAATAGATGGTTAAAACACAAAACACTTTGAAGGAAGACTTACAAAGCAAACACCATGAATATCACACTCAGTTGCATGCCCATTGCACTTGCAGGGTTGACAAATACCTCCAAAGAGTATTCCATCTACACGGTAGAACCCAGGGAGGCAGGACTGAAAAGAAATTAGGAGGAAAAAAGCACAGCATTATCTGTGTTGAAAGCACACATCAAAACATTTTCAAAGAGTGCACTTCTGACCACACACCATCTAACTCATTCACACTGTGGTAATTTAATTCTCTTTCAACTTTGTTGATGCCACTGTAGCTTTTTTCTGTTGTAGTTGTTTTTCACTTGCACTGGATAAAGGAGAAGAAAATTAACTTCATAAAACCTTGATTCAACTCTTTTTACCCTGGAGGCACAAAAGTGAAGTTTGGTGCAGTCTAATATGTAAAGTTCTTCATTATGGGACAGTAAAAACCAGATGATCTACCTCCTTTGCAGAATCATTAACAACACTATAACACAAGGCTTCATACTAAAAATATTTGTCAAAATAGTTCCTGGTATTCTGCAGATGGGGCTGTGCCTCTCTAATCTTCTATTCACTAATATACAAGACCCCACCTTGCACAATACATTTGACCCTTGTGGGTTGTTTCAAAAGCCAGCATTCCTCCCTGCTAAGGTTCGTTATTGCATCCATAAACTTAATGACAAATAACAGAAATAAACTGTACATGATTCAGATCCAGAAAAAGTGCTTTTAACAAGTAAGGTAAGCTCAAAACAGCTTCACAGAGCTTTCACAACTGATCCCTCTGCAACACTAATGTTATGAAGTGCATCATCTTTTAGTGCCACCAAAAAGAATTCAAGTTTAAAATCCCATTTGGTTTATGTGACAGAAAATATCTACAAGATTGTGTAAAGTATAGTATGCAGCAATTCACCACAGAACATACACTTTTATGGCAGCATAATTAAAGGCAGCCTGCCTTTAAAGCTTTGATCCTTTTTGATAGGAGATAGTTTTGTATACACAAAACAGTATAAGATGTTACCTCACAGGATACTCCTGTGTAACCTTGAGGACATTCACAAAATTCCACATCTGGTGCTAAAGAAAGATCTATAACATTTGCACTTGCAGTATCCAGGGTCACAGAGTCCAGCCTAGGATCAAGCATGAAAACATCACATCATTAGTCTCCCCAGATTTGATTTAGAACAGGGCAGTGTCCTTCTAGGGAGATAACACTGCTGAGTGCTGCTCCCTGGCAGAGAGAGGTGAGGAACAGGCACAAGTCTCTGCTTTAAAATCACTATCTTATCACAGCATTTGCTGGGAGTAGATGCACCCTCCTCCTGTTATCATTACTACTAGCAATTGTCTCTTTTCCTGTGGAGTGGTTTAAACAAAACTCTCGCCCCTCTGGTGTAGTATTAGAGGTATAGCTGTCCTGAAATAAGACAGCTTTATTAGTATCATGTTTCAAATAGGCACCTATCACTGGTTGGCAAGTAGTGAGGAACAGCACCAGCTCACTGATGCTGAATACAACAGAACAAAACAAAACCTCTCACTACAAAGAGAGACATTTTGTAGCAGAGACAATCTTCTCAACCACAGGCAAATTTTTTTAAAGAAATCTTAACAAACATTCCATAAAGATGAACACATTATCCCTAAATGGACATAAATATCCCTGGAGTGGTGTCAGTGTACAAAAGAGCACAGAGCTAATTTGGTATCAAACCTTATTTCATTGACATGAAATGTTACCAGATTAGGGAATGAGGAAGAAAGGTTGTCAATGAGTCGAAGGAAATTAAGTAAATAAATGATAAGCTGATTCCCTTGAGAGTGATACAACCTCATTCCTGTATCTTGGACAACAGGTAAAATAGAGACCTCTGTAGTCTGAGGCACATACTGACAATGCTGGTTTGAGACTATGAAATGATCAGTAAGTCCATTCCAGCACAATTTTCCTATTAAGCACTGTCTTAGAGATGAGCATCAGTAACATGTACAAAGAAACATCAAAGGAAATGACAACCAATGTCTTTACTGACAGGTTTTCAATAGTCAGTAAAGGATTAACTTGTCACATACCAAAATAAGCATACTGTTGAGAGTTTTGGAGGTATTTACCTCTAAACAAAGCAGCCATTGTATAAGACTTTCATGCAGTATTCCTTTAAAGTAGAAAATAATGCTTCTGCTATCAGAAATCTTTAAACCCAAATGCCCCTTTCCACATACTCCATATGACTGTATTTTGGGGACAAGACTGGTCTTGAGGAAATTCAATAAATAACACTTTTTTCTAGAAACTGTTAACATAAAACTTCAGGAATACTGCTCCTAAGAATAATGATTCATATGCAGAAAAATAATAGAAGTATATAGATTAATTTGAATACTTTGTCTCACTCACTTATAGATAGCTTTCTTGGCAATGTTGTAGTTGGCCCTGATCAAAAGATGGGTCACGTTTGCAAGAACAGTCATCAGCATTTCCCGGTCTATAGCTTTTTTTGTATTGAACTCTATGAAATTCTCCGATACAAATCTCACTGCATTGGAGTACTCCTCATAGGGCTGTAATGACAAGCCTGCTGCTCTCGTACTCAGAATCCACCCATTACCCTGAAATTGAGAGAGAGAGAAAACATTTGCCACATTTGTATGTAAATTTTATTAAGCAATTATATTTAGTGTCAAATATACATTCATGTAATACAGAAAAGAGGCAATCAAACTAGATTTCTTGCATGAAGTAAGTAAAAGGTCTACATTTTCCATGGTTTCAAGGAAGACCACAATCCCATTCTCTTCTGGTTCAGAGACTTCAGAAATACTCAATTTTCTTTTGGAAAAGAATAAATTAAATTTCAAAAATCAAACAACTCTATAAAATAGAATGTGATCTCTCCTTTATTCTACTAAGTACATATTTAAAAAATGCTTTTGGAGGTGCCTAGATTCAATATAGAGTCTTACTTATTAAAAACAACAGAAATCTAGAGAAGTAAGCAATTAGCAAGAACACTCATCTGTTTCATAAATATAAGTCCTCCCCATTCACTGTAGTTTTTTAAAACACAGCTTTGTAGAAATGGTAATAAACACCTCCCCCTTTTACAAATGGATTGAATTTTAGGTATTTATCATTTAAAACTGGTATTGTATACTTACAATTTCAGCCAAATGGGTAAAAAGTAAGAGAATCGACAAAACTGACTATAGAAGCATTATTTTATCTTCTTTTTTATTAATCCTTCATATTTTCCTAATATTGTCTGAATACTAACAAGCTGGAAAAAACCCCAACCCACCTGAATGATGACATCCACACTAGATACTATGTCACTGTCCACACTCTCCATTGGAATGTCATAAGATACTGTATACTTTAAGTTTCCACCAAAAGCTGTGAGCTGAAATAACAAAAAGTGAAGTCTTAACAACATGATAACCTCCAACCAACACAAAGAAATTACATGGGTCAATGCAATGTCCAAATTATAGGAGTGCATGGCTTACAAATAGCACTTTCCAGGAAAAGTTTAACATGCCATGAGTATCAGTAAAGGGACAAGTGCTGGCTTGTTGCTGTGCAGGTGGTGAAAGCTACCTCAAGGCCCTACTGGTGATTCAAACAAGTGCCCTCATTCAGTGGAAATACAGGATTTTCAACAAACAGCTGAGGAATACACTATCCTTCTAGCCAAAGGGCACAGCATGCTGGAGTTGTTCACATTCCATACTCCACCTTTCAGAGTCCTTAGCCCCAGTACTGCTGCCGACTACTTCAAAGTTAGCCAACAGTTAGACCTACATTAAATGAATAAGAGATCACAATTTCAGTTAGTATTGCCCTGTGCAAAAGCAACCTCTTAATGTTATATTTCTTAGCCTTATTTTCACTTACTGTGTGACCATACCAATAAAACAGGGCTGAATGGGCAGATTGTACTGAATGCAATTAAAGGTGAGGTTGCAAGGTTTCCCTCTACTCACCATTGGCAAGGCCACAGGTGGAGTTCTGACTCCAGTTCTGGGTTTCCCAGTAAAAGAGAGGGGTGGAGGTACTGGAAAGAGTCCAGCAAAGAGCTACTAAAATGAGGAAGAGCCTGGAGCATCTTTCATATGTTGAAAGACTGACCATAGCAGGACTGTTCAGCCTATAAAAGACTCAGGGAGATCTCATCATTATTTACAAACACCCAAAGGGAAAGTGCAAAATGGATGGAGCCAGACTCTCTAATTGTGTCCAGCTGCCAGGACAAGAGGCAATGACCACAATTTGAAATGCAAGAAGTTCCCTCTGAACATCATTTCTATTGGGAACGGTGATGAAGCAGTGGCATGGGTTCCACAGGGAGATTGTGAAGTCTCCATCTCTGAAGATACTCAGAAGCAGCTCTCTGGACATGGGGCAGGATAACCTGCTGTAGGTGACCACACTTGAGCAAGGAGATTGGGCAAGATGACCTCCAGGTCCCTTCTAACCTCAACTATTCTGTGATTCTGCTGCAAAAAATATAGGAGACCCAGAGCTTTAGCTAGCAAACCAGGGTAAAAATTAAGGACTAGTTGGCTGAAAATTAACACTTGCCAGAGAGAAGAAGGACAAGAGACAGGTAAGGGAATTTAATAGGTGGTAGACAAGGCATGAAAGGTAAAAGCTTTGGGATAGGAACTGAGAACACAGGGGATTGTGAGCATGTAAGTTAGTAACAGACAAGAGAAAGAGATACCCTGTATCAAAGACAGGCAGAGAAGAACGTGGGGACATGGATGAGCTCAGTGAGCAAAAAGAGGGTCCTGGGAATGTCTGGACAGGAAAGTATAATTTGAAGAGCAGAGATAGACTGGGAAGTTTCATAATACTGGGGTTTATATGTAATTTTTAATTGAAGAGAACTATATATTTAGAGCAATAGGTTATGGTTAAGATAGAGCAACTGTAGAAGAGCTTTGAATCCTTAGCTGAGTACTTACTTTATTTCCCAGATATGTCTCAGGTGCTGACCAGTAATAAGTATGTTTCAGTACTTTCACAGCCTCAGTGTTGTTAATACTGATTTGACGGGGTCCATCAAATTGACTTCGCTGAGGTTGCACGCTCCTTGCACTATACAGATCAGTAACAAGCCATCCAGTCATGTCTGATATCTCCAAGAAAGAAGAATAATATTAAGGAAGTCAGGCTTTTTATCACTGAGAAAGCATTCACCCCTTCCTAGATATTCAAACTGATGGATCTAGAACACTTTCATTTGCCAAGTCAGACATCCAATACATGCAAATATGCCACTTCAGAATAAGATAGTCTCCACCTCTCTATTAGACAGGAAATCAAAAAATATAATGGGTGTGATTTTCATCCTTCCAATAAAATTAACATGATACCTATGCAATTCCCTGAGACAAAAATACAGAACTTTAAAGGCTTTGAGGCCCATCATCCCCATTTACAGACAGGGCTGAGCTGGAGGAAAGCAAAATACACAGTTCCAACAACAACAAGCAAGATGAGAGAACTTTGTTCTTCTCACTGACAGAGTTTTATACAACCATCTCAAAATTTCAGTCAATTTCATGTGTTTTTCTCCCTTTTTACTGGCACACAACAGAAGACTAAAGTGTAACTAGCTCTGCAAAGAGACATAAGGAATTTTGTGGGAAAATAGTGTCCCCAAAGCCCCCTAACTCAAGAACAGTCTATTAAGAAGACAGTGATATTTATAATCATTTCTTCCTAAGAAAGAGTATTGGAAATATTGCCAGAGGTCACTCTGACCTTGTCCAACAGGCATAAGAGCAAGGAAGCAAGTTTGGGTTCATCATTTCAGTATGAAAAAACCCTTTAATAGTCAGGAAAAAAAATGCATTTTTCCAGTGCATTACTGCAGCCTCCACTACCCAATGTTTCTGATATTAGTGCAAGCCAGTGGAGCCAAAAACTGCTCTGGGATGACATGCTGATGACCTCAGAGCTGCTGAATGATACTGAAAATCCATTCCTCTGTCAGCAGACACGTATCAGAATTAGCAGTTACCTTGGGCATATGTCAAAAAGAAATATAGTACATTTCACAACTGTCTAGGAAAGAATATGAGGTCATGGACAGAACATATAAATACCTGATTGATGGGCCATGGAAGACTGTCACAGACATCAGAAACACCAAAGCAGAAACACTCTGTGCAGCCCTGAGGATTTCTTTCTTGCAAATTGTAGAATCCTGGTTTACAGAGATCACAGTTTTCACCTTCTACATTTTCCTGTCAAAGGCATATGACATTTGGTTCACATCACCATTATTATGGTAACAAGTACAGTGGATTAGATGGGATTTAGGCATAACAACAATCAGAATGTTATAAAAGGAAACACATTTCAGCACAGCAGGATTATTGAATAAGACTCACAGCTTAGAATTGAAACTGATGGGAAAAATTCATCAAAATTTGCCAGTTCATCAAAATCTAAACAAGTCCTGGCAAGGGCTCTATTAGAGTGAAATTTCAGTACACAGGCAGTTTTTGAAAAGCTTCTGCCAGCTTGCCAGTCTACTCGTCTCATAGCTCAACTTTGTAGTTTGCTCTGGAGAAAAGTTCTCATGTTTACTGAATCTAAATGGATTGCCTTTCAGATAGCTCACCAGCCAGAATCCATAAAGTTGACCCTTAAGACCAGGCTCTTGGAATTTCAAGACAACAGTTCCTCTAACACCATGATCCTCCCTACTGCTGCCACCTCTTTCTGGAAGAACAGCAGAAATACTTGTGCTGGTTGGCAGCTCTCCCTCCCAATATGCTCTGGCTAAGGTCCAGAAACTCCTACTCCCAAAGCAGAGGTGCTCCACTCCCTTAGCTTCTTTTACTTTCCTGCTGCCTCTTTACCTCTCTACCGGTTGGGTAGTTCAGAGCACACTGCTACATACTTCTTTCAATGCAGACTTTAATGGGGTGGGAAATTCAAAAAACCACACTCAATATTTTTTCTTGTAGAATTTGTACAGCCAGTATGTGGTTATTTCTTCAAAAAGTTTATAGACAATTGCTGCTGACAAACAAATCAGCAGAGATATTTGATAAATGCCCATAAAGCTGGGTAAATAGTAGATCTCCATGGGCATTTCTACACAGGAAAATGCAGAACATTTCTTACTGCCAGGGACAAGATTCTGATAATGTCCTATCTTCATATCACGATAAAACTTGGATACACATCACTCTCCAATCTCAACCTTTGATTTCCACTATGGGAAAATTCCACTGTGAAGGCGAAGAGAAATTTACAGAGCACCCTACAAAGTTCCATGATAAAAATATGGGTTAGGACACCAAGACTGCAGGGCATACAAGTGAAGCACAACTGTCTTGCAGTTTTGGGGAGGCCTATATGAGCTCTGCATTGGCATGTGAAATGCAAAACCTGTGGACCGAATTCTGCTTTCAGAAGCAGTTACCAGGGTACCTTCACTTCAGTCAAAAAAATCACTCCAGATTCCAGACTTACATCAGATTGGCTCTCACGGAGCAAACTTCAGTCTTACCAGTGAGAAATCAGAAACTTTCAACTGTCTCTTCCTCTGGAACAGTGTTTGGCATGTCAAGTAAGACCTGATCTCCAGCTCTGATTCAAAGGCTGAGGATGACTGCTATTAATATCCAAACTTGGAAAAAATCTCAGAATAAGCGCCTCCTGAGATAACAAGATTTAAAAATCCTGGATTTTTTTAAAAATAGTATTTATATGCTCTTATCACCTCTTTTTATATCTCAGTCCTTAGGATGCACTTGGTTCACACTTTTCACTGTCTCTGTACCATTACTACCCAGAAATTATTTATTTCTTAATGAAAAATAAGAATCTTACCCATTGACTAGGCCTCAAGAGCTGTGCTTCATGAAAGATCAAATATCACGAAATGCAGTGTATGAAAAACGGAATAGCTTGCTTTGCTGTGTTCACAGAGTCTGCAAAGTCTTAAAATCCTTTCTCCATCACTTGATATTTGGAGCACACAACTTTTCCCATTTGATCTCTTTAGGGTGATCTGCAGGCTGGTGATACTCTCAGAGATTTGGCCTAAAAAATCTGTATGCCAGGCTCATGCCCAAGACATCACTGAAAGGGGGCAGTTTCTTATACAGTTTATACCAAAATTTTCACCAGTTAGCTGTGTTCACTGACACAGTGTTACCCTACCTCAAAATCAGGCAAAAGGGTTGTATCTACTTTTTCATATTTAAATTGGCTATTGGAGCCATTTCTTTCTTCCAGACTCTGGTTATTTACATGTTTGATATTTTGGATCAGATAAGTTATGCAAAAGGACTAAGAATTTTCAGAAAAATTGTCAAACTGCTTTTTTTTGGCTCCTGTTCACTGTCATACTTGCCAACAAATACATAAACTACTAGCTAACATTTGGTTGAGAAAATTAAGTAACTTCCTTAAATATTAACACACAGCTTTGTGATAAAATTCAGTGGAATCTACAGCTGCAAGAAGTTTTAAGGGGTTTGGATATTTACCAAAATATAAAAGGCTGCAAAACTCTCTTTTTAAACATTTTGTATGGTTTATATTTTGCAATTGAATAATTAAATCATATTTCATACATAAGACTAGTGCAATTGTTCCAACAGTTCTTTCCAAATGCTTGTTGTTTCCTCACAGAAAGCAAAGGTCTTAAACACATCCCCTTTTTACAAGAAATCAGTGACTTTGAAGAGAAATATCAACTCACCCCTAAAACCGAACTCAGCTAGGCATATACTTATTCCCTCTGTGACTCACTCACATTCACATATACAATTTTTATTTCATTTTAATGCCAGTCCGGCCAATTATTACAGTGAATGTGTCAGTAACATATTCAGCTACTCAACATAATTTATCATATTTTTCAGTACAGACAGTAGTTAGTAATTTTAAGTTCTATGTTGTCAGGTGTATAGTTACACCAGCTTACTTCCTATAAAAGAAGTGATCTTCCCAGTTAATGAGTAATTCACTGTTAAAAAGGAGTTTACAAATCAATGCACAGATTTAATTTCAAACAAAAATGACAGTTTAGTACTCACTTTGCAAAGACAAGGTTCTGTGCATGGATCTTCATTAATGCTACCAATCAGGCTGCAGTTACAACGCAGGCAGGTTGGATAGCCACGATACCCAAATGCACAACGGTCACATTTTTCTCCTGTATAACCTTCTTTACATTGACACTGACCTGGCCAAGTCCCTTGAACAGCAAAAGTAGAGAAAAAAATACATAAGAGCAGGCAATAGGCTATTTTCAAGACATCTCAGAGGGTGGAAATAATTCAGCATTCCTTTTTTATTATACACCATGTTATATTCCACAGATACTTGACATAAATTCTGCATGGAAACTACAATAAAATGGATTTTGTGACAGTTCTAACAGCATTCACAAACAACAGCATTAGATCTCAAACCCTCACATTGTTTTACATAGTAGGAGCCCACAATCCCCATAGAAGAAAACATTCAGGGACCTGGCATACCTTCAAGTCATAAAACTGTGTTATGCCTCACCTTCCTAAAGATTTACCATTGCTTTGAAGTGGCACCTAACAGGCCACCATTGAAAGGTAGGCAGTGTTCCCTCAAACATCAGTGACTGAAAATACAGCTAGATTTGAAGTTTAGGGAAAAGGCACTTCCCACTCCCTTACCACGCTGCGAGTCAGAATGGTGCTCATCTTTAACACAGGCAGAATTGAGAGAGCCAAATGGGTCACAGTCACAGGGATAGCAGGGGTGATCCTCATAAGGAGAAACCTACAAAATAAAAGTTTCTGTCAAATTCTCAAATTATTAACTGGGAAAAGTACGGTTACATCTGTTTCTTATCTTCAATCACTGAAACTAAAAGTAATGAAACTGGAAAAAGCTTATATAGAGCAATTGATCACAAGACTAGTCTAATTTTAGCAAGCAGAAGGATCAGGAGATTGCAGCCTAGAAAAAAACTTTAATGTAGGAACAAAATTTTGTCTTCAATAACACAAAGGTATAGTATCTGCTAATGGCTAGAAGCTGAAGCCTGACTCATTCAGCATAGACATTTTTTTAATGTAACAGTAATTAACCCCTGAGATGGTTTGCCAAAGGTAGGGAAATGTTAAAGACAAGAATGGATGCTTTTTGCAAAGATATTCTGGTTCAAAGAGGAAGAAAATTAAATAAATCCTTGGCTCTGTGTTCAATGTAAGGACAGATTATTAATGCAGACTCATTCTGACTTCATGGTCTATATATCTTTGAAATATAAGGTGATGCAATTCATATGGCAAATTTTTTTCTCAGGCAAAATTTACCTTTGAGGTGATTCAGCTGTAATGCAAATCATTAATGGCCTCTTAATTAAATACACATTTAATAATTACAAGATGATTGAAGACTTTTCTTCGATGCTTAATACAGCAACTGTCAGACAACTTCTGACTCCAATTTCCTTCTTTGGATGAGTTGTGCCTGCTGCCTAGCCATACTCTTACAAACTCACCCTTGCTCTCTGCACCAATTTCCGTGGGATTTGTAAGGTATGGGTTTTCCAAAACACATATGAACTTGCCAAAGCAAGATCTTGTGGAGCAGAATTTTATTTCAGTAGGTCTCATTATACAGGCACCTCTAACCTCGTAGGAAGTTCATATGTTTAACTCCATTAGCCACATCTTAACAAGTTTCTTGTAGAGTTTAGATCATTTTTCCAAAGAGTGACACTTGTCAATAAACTGGAAAGTATGCAGGCTCAAGTTCTACAATAATCGTATTAAGAAGAACATTTGTTGCAATGTCTCATGAGCCGAAGAGTCTGATCTTAGAACCATGTAAATGTTCTTTTTAACACTGGTTAAAATGGGCTGGTACAGGATGGTACACAACTATAGCACTTTTGAAGAGTGAAACTTTAATACTGGCACTTTTTAT
Organism: Pithys albifrons albifrons; assembly: GCF_047495875.1. Classification (NCBI taxonomy): domain Eukaryota; kingdom Metazoa; phylum Chordata; class Aves; order Passeriformes; family Thamnophilidae; genus Pithys; species Pithys albifrons. The sequence goes on from NC_092461.1 coordinate 80,700,188, forward strand.
AGCCTTATCCACAGGGAAAATGGGTTTCCTATCAGAACATGTACATTTCCACATGAGGATGTCAAGCTTCATCTTCACTTACTCTTTTCTTCTCCAACAGCTTGACCTGTCCTTCCACACAGCTGGACAAGCATTTGTTATTTTTCTGAAAGTTTTAGTGTTATGTGATCTACAAAAAACCTTTCTATAGTTCTTAGAGATTATGCAACTGTTAAAATATTTATATTAATTACAATCAGCTGAAATACGTATCATGATACTATGTTGTAATTCACCAAGACATTAGAATGTATTTCCTAAATCTTACTTTGAGTGGTCTAAAATATCCATCAGCACACATTTCACAGTTAATCCCAGTAGTATGTTGAGTACAGTTTAAACACACGCCACCTCCTATATACTGGCCATGAATATCCATGCTCCTTTTCTGATCTGCAATACTCTGATCGTAATAACAGTCTTCTGCTTTGTTATGACAGTTGCACTCTGAGAAGAAATGGAAAAGAAATCAATTTTATTTTTATTTACATTGTATAACAGTTCCTGTAACACTGAAAATTTCAGAGTGGAAAATATAAGTAGAAAGACCTACCAGCTCATCTCCAAAGTGTACTTTTTCCCTTTAACCATGCTATACACTTCAACAGTATTAATGTACATTTCAATGCACATTTCAAAACCAGTGTCACTACTTGATTAGCACCATTTTTAACAGTATGCTGTAGATCCCACTAAGACATTCCTGTCAGGACTGAGGTCAACAGTGATGTGTGGAATTAGTATTATGTGTTACTTCATTTTCTGCCCTCTGTATTACAGAAGAAAATCTGCCTAATTCTTCTCTTATTTGTATTATAGTCAAAAGTGAAAAGTCAACAATGCCAATACACAAGTATAAATTCGTTTTAGGTTAGAGGATACTTCAGTCCAAACTGTCACAAACAACTACTTTCCAAAGAATGACATTAAAAATTGTGCAAATACTTAAAAGACTATTTTTCTATCAAGAGCTTTAAATTTTATCTAATAGGTTCTTAATTGTCTGCAGTTTGGGCTATGCATTAGCAATGTGAAGAGAGAAAATTCATGAACTAGCCCTAGCAACACATTCAGCTGTACTCACACAGCTTAAGTCAATCTATCAGACAATCTGAACTGTAATTGGCCAACAGGGAGTTTCTTTCAAAACTTGTGTTATCACAACAAGGTTGTTCATCTGACAAAATTTATGATAGATGAAAGAAATTTGCATTTCAAGTAGCTAACAAAATGATTGATGCAAATCTTCTAGTTTCTACAAGAGTGCAATAAATCCACAAGTTCCTTTGAAAAAAGACACTGAAAGCTATATTACATGAAAACTTCACTAGTCAGGGAGTCACATTGGACAGATTATTTAAAACCAATTTAACAGTTACTGTTAGAAGTAGATTCTCTGCCTTTGAACAATCCCATGAGGACAGATGGATTCATGGATTTTTTTCTTGGGAATTAGTATAGAACTGTTTGAAAGCAACCTCAAACAAGAAAACAATAAGGCTTCATGAAACTATCTAAATGTCTGTGCATACTTACTCTCACATTTGTTCCCAGCAGAAAGGGTTCCTGGTCTCCATGGTTTCTGGTGGTAGCCTGGACAGCACTTGTTACAGCTCCCTCCACATGTGTTGTGTTCGCACTGGCACTGCAATTTCTAAGAATAAAAAATTCACTTCCTTGAAATATTTTTACTGAATAACATGATCAATTGTTGCCAAAAGTCTGCCCAGTATCAGCCTTACTCCAAAAAATGGCAAGACCCACACATACCCTACAATTAGCATTAAATTGCTCAACCATGCTATATCAACTATTGGGAAATAGCCTGTCCAGAACAGAAGGGGCAAATCTCCTGTTGCAAAAGAGACTATTTCTTGTGCCCCTTGAATTGTTTGAATTCAATGCCAAAGAAATAGAGTTTACTTCAAGAAAATTACACTACCAGAGACCCAAATATGCTTGTTCAGAAAAGGAAGAAAAATAAAGCAAATATCATAAGATCTCTTTTAGTTTCCTCTTTCTCATTCTCCTTAGCCATTTTTTTATTTTAATTAGAAAAGTCGTTTCTTGAACTACTGAGATTAAAGAATACCTTTGTGATTTCATCCAGAGGGCAGCTTCGAGCATGGCCATAACAAATACACATGCCACCAACAGAGATGTCCTTTATTGAATAGTAGTACTACAAAAAACAAAGTTGAAAAAAGGGATGAATAAAAGACATTTACATGTGTGCACTTACACTTCCCTGCACTACTCTACAAAATAAAATACCAGCACTCGATTACACTGTGACTTGAAAAATAAAATAAATACTTGAAAGTATTTGCCATTTGGGAAATGTTCCATTTTTCCCTTATTTATTTTTCCCATGTTTTTCCTCATTGGTATGAAAAAATAACTGACTTTTAAGTAAGCATGAAAAACTTCCTAGCATTAGTAAAGACCACCAAATGTGGCCTCTGTCAAAATTTACTTGGAAAAAAAAATAAAAATACTCTCTTCACCCTTGAAGAAGACATAAAGCATAAAAAATTGCAACATTTTAATGTCAGTCTGGGGGCTAAGGGTATACTTTCTTAAACTGGGAACTCTGCCTTCCCTTAAAACCACTTTGAACCCTCATTTCCAGACCAGCTCTTTGTTACTACTGTGGAGCCAGTGAAATATTCTACCCAAACTCTTAGTTTAAAAATTGGTGATACAGCAGAATACTATCCATCAATATTGCCATGTGGTGAGCAAAAGCAACACACATAAGGAACAGACTTAATTTTCAAGGCAAAGAGGAAATGACCATCTGGATTCAGTTACAGCTGCAGTATCAACAAGGTTGGCCTGTTTGTATCCTGGGAAGTATGTACTGCAGGAGAATGAAAAAGAAACTCTTTCCAAGGGTATTTCTAAGGGAAGAGTTCAAGGCACTCAGACCTAACAACTCTGAAGTCATCTGGTTCAGGAAGAGGAGGTGGCCCTGGGTGGTCAGACATACCAATACTTGGGCTGCAATTTCTTTGAAGGATCTTGAAGCTGGAACAAACTAGCCTCTTTGATTTCATACTTTTTTTTTTAACCTTTTTAAATTTCTTATTATGTTCAGTATTTTAGGAGGTTTTTAATGTTATACTTGAACTACAAAAATCATTCAGGGACTTATCATGAACTTATAATTCTCTGTCCTTAACTACAGAGAAGGAGGCCAAGATTGAGAAAAGGAGGAGGACAAAAGCAGAATTGTATTTCTCACTGCAATCCCTCCTTCATCTCCTTTGTCTTATTTTCTCACAGTGTATGGGTCACAGCAGCTGTGTGCAGCTTGAAGTTGAATGAGAGACCAGTGCTAAACAAATGCTACAGACAGAAATAAATAAAAAGAATACAGAAACAAAGGTGCTTTTGAACACTCAGAAAAGTTCTGCATCAGCCATTTTTAAGACTCTGTAGAAAAACTAAACATAATTGGTATCAACTGGATGCCAAGCCTTCAAAAAAAAATAAAAACAGCATTCCAAAACCTGGAAGTGATTATCTTTTTTGTAGTTGGTTGTATGGTGAGACACAAGATGACACATCAGGATTTGGGAACCCTGGCCAATAAAAAACCTGTGTGTTCTGAAAATGAAAATATGTAGCTTTACATACAAAACTGCACTAAGCCTGGGATTGCACAACTATGTATTTTGCAAAAGCAAGGGGAATGCTTGTCCTCAATATTCTTATTTTCCAGTTGCATGCTTGTATGCTTCCATGTCAAGCCTTGCTTTTTGGGGGTATATTTCTTGATATTCCAATATTATCAATAGATCTAAGTATCAACCAGCCTGGTCCACAGGAACACCTCACCTGCTCAGGCTGTGCCTTTCCCTACTACTAGTAAGGCACAATTGGAGCAGCAGTCCAATACTCCGCTCTTGCAGTCTTCATGCTAGCAATTCCCAAAGGAGTCATACAGAACATACAGAACATCCATATTTTACACTTTAAAATGCTGCAGCTGAATGGACACCTCCATGACCAAGGTAAGAGTGGGGCTGCATTGAAAGTATCCACCAAACCCTGACCAAATCCAAGTTTCTCCCATCTAAACTCAGCTATCCAGACAGCACAAGGATGGCCTGTATTAGAGTAGCCACAAACTGCGAGTCCTGTTGCTGCATAAGAAGGTATTGCCTGCAGATATTACTCAAGGCAAAGAGTCAGAAAAGAAGGGATAGAGGAAACATGTCTCGGGTTCTTCTGTCCTCCTCAGAAAGCCTACTTCATAGAAGAACTTGAAGCCTGTGATGTCCTAACCTATGAATTTTGGGCAAATTAAGATGGTCAAAATGGCAGGATACAAAGCAGAAATACTGCAGAACTGTTAGTCAAGGTAGATGCTGTCATTAAGGTTCCAATATTGGATATATGTGAGAGCATGAAGAAGTCAGCCTAAGTGCTTGGGGCCTCAGTTTCCTCAGTTACACTATCAAATGTGTAAATATCAGTTGATACGCTCAGAATTCGATCCAAGTGTTTTACTTTATTATTAGTTCATGGACTTTGAAACAAAAATGAAGAAAATTCTTATGAGACATGAAAAAACACAATGGCAAGGTTTTAAAACAATTATTTTTATGAACCACAGCACTGGGTCCTGAAATCCTTGATACACCAGAAAAGGTAATACATTTACATCAAGAGCAACCTCAAGTGACATTTCCATAAGTCAAACCATAGTTTTCATTTTGATGATAAAGCATTATAAACACTGTTCCTAGCAGAAACAATTTGCAGAAATGAATGAAACAAAAAAGAAAACAAATAAAAAACAATCTCTAAAAAGCTTTTTCTCTAATTTGTTCATGACAAGGTATTGTTGTTAATTCTGTCAAAAGGAAGCCAAGAATTATTTAACAAGCTATCAAAACAACTCTGTGGTAAGGATTAAGAACTGACTCCTTTCCAAACAGATCAGAATAATCTTTCCCATCAAGCTATGCTGAATACCCTTTATGAACAATCAGCTTACCCTTCTGGTAACAATGGGGTCTAGTTCTTTAGGATCATTATGGCTGAGAGTCATGAGGTCAGCATTCAGAGTTCTAATACGCTGCAGTCGTAGGCGAATGTATCGTGCAGAAGTAAATTCCAAAAGCTTCTGTGAAGGATCATCAGCGCTAGGCCTACCATTGATCAGTGACGTGTGAATCTAGAAAGAAAGATTGCATTAATCATAAATATAATTGTGATTTGTTTGGAACAACATCAGCCTGAGATTCAAAGCCACAGAACTTGTTTCCCAACAACTCAGGATGGTGCCAGGTTAAACTACACAGAATTCTTTTTTTTCCCCCTTGTCTATCTGCAGGTAAAATTCCTGCATCCTGACTCACATATTTCTGAAACCACCCCTATCAGCTCATCATAGTCCCAAGACTCCTGGACTTTTGTGGAGATAGCACAAAGAGGAGAACAGTGACAAGGCTAGTCCCTAGTTTCTGCAATCTTCCTCCTTCTCCTTCATTGAGATGGAACATGTTAACTGGCCATAAGCACAGTTTTGTCCCCTCTCCATGAACAGAAAAGATCTTATTGCAAAACATAATATGTCACACATATTCAATCTGGGGTCATTAATCCTACACCTGCCTGTGACAGGGCTGCCCAGTCAGGAAGGAGTGACAAGGGAATGCAGGTGCAAGGAAAGCCACAACACAGATGACAATTGAAAGCCAGTGGTCCCACAAGCCCACTTATCTGGCCTCCATCTTTCTTGCACAATTCCAACTGGTCCCACTAAGATGACTTTCTGTATCAAGCTGCACAACTTATTGTGTGCTTTCTTCTTTCCAAAGTAGCTTAGGAATGCACAAGGATATAATCTCATGTGACCAGACAGTTCCTGCTACATTTTACGGAAGAAACTGGAAAATGAGACTCTACAAACAAATGTTAAACAGTTCACCTGGTGTCCATAACAAATGGGTCTGTCAGTTGTATTTTAGTGTATGACATATCCTCATTAATGAAAAGTAATTTTCTCTCATATACTACTCCTAAACTTATAGTTTCAATTTTGTCCAGTAGTGTCAAATTGTTTTCCTGAAAATATTTCTAAGTAATCAAGTTTTTTTATTATTATTTTTAAAAAAATCTTAATTCTATAGTGGAGCTAGGGGTTTCCTACAGAGTAACTCTGTTATTTCAAAGACATACAAATGGAGACTTGTAATGGAGGTCACACTCCCAAAATTCTAATTTTACCACTTATTAGTCACCACTGTTCCTTCTTAATATTGTAGCAAATTGTTTTCAAAGAATTCCACTTTTCTGATAGCCCATCCATTTTCCAACTGCAGAATAAGTTCTGAAAACTAAAACTTTTTCCAGGTCCAAACTTTCAAATTAACACCACCTTATATAGTATTCAGCTCTCACAGAAACACAGAGAATTCTTCTAGTCCATTTCCTATGCCAAAGCAGGATTTACTAGACTTTTGTTACATGTTTGACCAATCTGTTCTTGAACACCAGTGTTGGTGCTGACTTCAAAATCCTCCAAGGCAACCTATTCCAGCCTTTTCTGGCTTTATTGATAGAAATGTTCCTAATCTCTAACCCATGTATCCTTTGTTGTAATTTCAGATCTCTTCTTGCATCCTGTCACAGACACACAGAAGAGTTATTTCCTTCTTGCACCCATGTTTTACGCAACTGAAGACTGAACATGCCCACCACATCTCAATTTGCTCTCTTTAGGGAAATTGGTTCTGACATATTCATTCAGAAGTCAGTTTTCTGCTGAGAATTATAAGACATAGTTTTTGGTCAAATATTCAAATATCACTGCATTGCTCCCACTGAAAAATTTAACACATATATACTCGAATGTAGATGAACTCAACTTTAGCATGGAGCCCCACATCCTGTTCTCATTTACCTTTTGCTACAGATATAGAATTTGCTGGGCTTGCTGCAATCCTTCGATTTTCACAATAAAGACAGGAGGACCAACCATGGCATCGCAAGTTGTAGCACACTTTGCTTTTTATCACTTATACTCCAGAGATTTAAAGATCCAAAAAAGCCTGCTACAACCAACTGGCCTTACCTCCCATGTGTCACGTGCCATTTCATTCTACATAGTCTCTCCTCCCTGTATCTCCAATTCTCTGGTAATATATATACTCTCAGTACTCATGAATAGTGCTTTCAAGTGATGAAATGTAAAACATTATTCATTTTTAACTCTAAAGTTATCTGCTGGCTTGAACAGCAGAAATTCTGTAATAATACACTTTAATTTTTACAGAGACAGTAGAGGAATCTTTCCAAGCAGGAAAAGGAAGAAACAGTAGAGACAGTGACTTAGAAACTAATGAAGAAATATAATTGTTCTCCTTGCATACTGATAAACTTGGCTAATATATTGCTTATATAAACTTGTACACAATCATGTATTTTTACTATATATTTTTGGCTTACTTGTGCTCCATAATTCAGGACCATTTTCAAACAATTGCATTTTAAACCTTGGAATTCATCACAAGCCTTAAATTCATTATGTAAATTTCTGGAAGCAAATCTTCAAGCAGTATAAATCAGGCAAACAAAGAACTTACAGTGGAGCAGGTATACCTCTTCAAAACTGTGAAAAATCCAGCAGTCAAACTGGCACAATGTCTGATTTGTCAAAATATTATTGACATCCACATTTAGATAGGTAGTCTTTTTACCCAAAGAGTTATTTCACACCAAGACACTCCAAGCTGAATGCAGAACACTAGGATGCTAACAAGAGTTGGATACAAGGTAGGCACCTATAGAGTCCACCTGGTCTGCAAGATTCATACAGGGCAATTCTTAGGTTTAACAGATTGGCCAGAACCAAGTACAAAGCACCAAATCTATGTATTTTCAAAAGGGTGCCAAGGGTGCAGGCTGTAAGATATTCTGTGCAAGGAATAGTCCTATTTGACAGACATTCCAGCTACAAAGGAGCACCCTGCCCTTTATGAATGACAGCTTTTACCCTCGTGGGTTTATCAATCAGTTGCATTGATGGGCTGAAGCAAATTGGATGAGGTTCAACAAGGCCAAGTGCTGGGTCCTGCAATTCAGTCACACAAACCCCACACAGCACTACAGGCTGAGGGCAGAGCGGCTGGAAATCAGCCCAGCAGAAAAGGCCTGGAGGTGCTGGTTGACAGCTGGTTGAACATGAGCCAGCAGTGTGCCTGGGTGGCTAGTAAGGCCAATGGCATCCTGACCTTCATCAGAAATAGTGTGACTACCAGGACCAAGGAAGGGATCGTTCCCTGTACTCAGCACTGGTGAGGTCACACCTCAAATCCTGTGTCCAGTTCTGGGCCCTCTCTCTGTAAGAAAAACACCAAGGTCCTGAAACATGTCCAAAGAATGACAAAGAAGCTCACAAAGGCTCTGGAGAACAAGTCTCATGAGGAGCAGTTGAGGAAGCTGGGGTTGTTCAGCCAGGAGAAAAGGAGGCTCAGGGGGGACCTTATTGCTCTCTACAACCACCTGCAAGGAGCTTGTAGCCAGGTAGGTGTCTTGCCTCTTCTCTCTGGTAACAAGTAATAGAAAAAGAGGAAATGGCCTCAAGTTGTGCCAAGGGAGTTTCATTCCGGAAATTAGGAAAATTTTTTCAAGGAAAGAGTTGTTGAGTATTGGAATAGGCTGTCCAGGGAAGTGGTGGAGTCAGCATCTCTGGAGGTATTAAAAAGATATGTAGATGTGTCACTAAAGAACATGGTTTAGCAGTGAACTTAGCAGTTATTTTAGGGTTAATTAACTTAGGGTTAACTGTTGGACTTGACCTTAAAAGTCTTTTCCAATCTGAAAGGTTCTATGATTTCATGTAGTCCACTGAAATTTAGTCCTGTCACTTTTTATGGCCTGAAGTTTTTCTGTAACTGGACTCAATTAAAAAATAGGGCAATGTTCTGAATCAGTGTGACCTGATTGACTATGTGTACCATCAAGAAAAATGAATGAGAAAAAAATTTCATCCCCATCCCTGGAGCTGGTGTTGTATGCCCGATTAAATGTACACTACAAGACAAGAGGCACTGTTTGTATAGAGTCAACCTAAAGGTTTTCTGGTTAATTATGTAGAGAACCAGGTTAAGTTTCTTTGTTCCATCTGATATGTCAGGCATATGCTTACATGACTGCAATAAACATTTGATTGAATTGAATTTCATTGTTTTTTCTAGCTCATAGTTTTATGTGAATGTTTGACACAGCTGAGCCCTTAGCTACATACACTCTAATCTTTCTTTATTCAAGAAATAAACACATATTTATTTATATTAAGCTAAGAGTTACTAGCATTCTCCATGGGATAACACCACATTAATTATCATGGTCATATATTACAGCATTCACAATAGAATAACCACTGGTTTTAATGTATCATTTCATTATGTGGCTGCCTCTATGTAATAAATTACACAAGTACCATGAATAGAGTTTGTTAAAAGAAAGAACAATCAACAGAGAGGCTGCACAACTCATAGACCTTTTAATTATGCTACATCACTGAAACAATGCCAAGACTCATTTAGGAGTTCCAGCTGTGCCGAGCACTTCAACAGTGTTTGCAGCTTTATCTCACAGACCCAGGTGCTTCTAACACAGGAGTTTTCTCTACTAAATGAAAACCCTGGCAGAACATAAAGCCTCTCTTATAGGCTTTCAGGATAACATAACTATTAATTCACGGCTAATAGCTACCATCAAATTATGTTGAAAGAGAGAACAAAGAGTTTACAAACAGAAATATGTAGAGCCAAAGACATGTTTCATCTCAACATTTAAAAGTCTGCTTTACTGCTCCATCATATAAAGATAATAACATGAAAGAACAACAACAAATCATCTTGTAGTTCTGATGGTGATGAACTCTGTAACTGTAATTAAGTAGTTTTCAAATTGCTATCAGTCCATGTTCTTAATCACTAACTACAAGTACAAACACAAACATACCTCTCCGTGTTCCAGGGGAACTAGTCTGGAGTAATAGGAGGTGCAAATTACTTCATCATCTCTCTTGTAAGTTGGTGGCCCAATTCTTGGTGTAATATTATAACGAGTTAAACATTCAGTATCACTAATTGCATAGTACTGCCATGGTTTGAACTCCATGCCATCTATGGAGCGTTCCAAAATCCAGTTTCCAGGTCGTGGAGCATTAGCAGCTTTGATGATGACATATGCAACTTGAAAGACCTGAAAAAAAATACAAGAAGAAAATTTTAATACTTCATTATGTTGTTAAGACCACTAGAAACCAATTGGGTAATAGATTACAATTTTAAAAGCAGTATATGCTTTGCCTGGGGAGAGTTTAAAATTTGGTACAGTAACTCTGGATAAATTTTTTGCACAAACTTTTGACAAGAGGTCCATCTAATTGTGTTCAGGGCATCGATCTGTGCTGATGTAATAGCTGAAATCTATATCTACACCATACATTTCAGGATTAGTTTGGTATAACTGAGAAATGTGCTACTTAGCTTTTCTGAACCACTGAGGGCTTCAAAGAACTGGCTTTTGGTTGTGGGTTTTTGGTTTGTTTATTTTTTTGTTTTGGGTTGGTTGGGTTTTTTTTTTTAAATTGACACAGCCTAAAAAACCTCTTTGTTTCATTTTTAGGCTGGGAATTTAATCCTCTCTGCAATAGCATTTCTGATAAGGTTTTACATACACCCTTTGTATTCCACTTTCAGTCTGTGTTAGTTATTTCAGCAGACTACTTACAGACAGCGGTAAAAGTACTAACAGACAAAGAAGTTGAATATGACAAAAATAACCACAATAAAATAGCTAATATTTTTAAATAAGGTTAAGATGTATATGAGCTATACAGGTATCTTGACTAATTTTTTAACAACCTTGGATCCAAAGTGAAATCCCCATCCACACAACAGCACTGTTCATCACTTCTGTGAGCAGGCAGGACAGTAATTAAGTTCATATCACCTTTTAAATTACGTAGTCGTGGCAGCTAGATAACCTGCACTGGCCCCCAACTAGCTACAGCATTGACACAAGCACTGAAGTGCACTTACTGTCTTCTTCCTTACCCAATACCTACTACATCACCTCACTTAAAAAGGCTGCCCTTGCAAATTCTTAAGACTTCTATCCAGGAGTTTAATGTTTCATATACACTAGAGAATCAAGTCCCATTTAGATGAAAGAAAAACTCTGTATTATTTAATCATCTCAGAGGAATGTATTCCCACTTGAGCAAACCATCTGGTCAGCTACTATTATCATCATAATTCCTGTATGCATGTGCAGTATTAATTCTATGTTGAGCTTCTTGGCTGCAGTCAGTTCCTTCATACATTATAAATTTCAATTTTTTGGCTTTTTTTTTTTATCCAATACAGATTAAAGCTAGAGAAAGAATAATACTTGCCACATAAAAGCAGGTTTTGATTTTATCAAATAGGGAAATAAACTCACAAAGATAAATAGTAATTGTATTTTGTATGCAACCAGGAAACTACTTTTGAAGCAAGACATTCTTTAAGTGAACAGAACTCTGATTAGGAGGTTTTGCACACATGACAAGGCAAAAAATTTGGTGATACTTATCTTCAAATCACTTACTAGATTTAACACCTTAAAAAAGTAAAACAGTCTCAATTTCTTATCAAAATTAGATAGAACTTAAAACATGATATTCACTTGGTCTGATTTTCCTTACAGGCACTTCCTTTCTATCCTTTGAGACATCAAGTGGATAAAACCAGAACATTTCTAGTTGTTTCAATAAATATGAAATTTACACAAACTGAGGATTTTGCCTATTATGACATTTTAGCAATGCAAGCAGAAGCAAACAAAAGAAGAGACCAGCTTACGGTTTAGTCAGCCCTATGGTCTTAGAAATAAAATTACTCTGGAGTCTGTGAATCCTCTCTTGTTCAGTACAATCTCAAAATTTGATTAAAATTAAGTGAATATCAAGAATTGTAATCTAGCTTCCAGGAGGAGAAGACCCTCTTTTAAATAAAATTTACATCATGACAACAATCTCAGACTGACCAAAAAAAAAAACAACCAAACCAAGCCATCACAAAATACATAATACATGCTTTTCAAAGGAACGTAACTTAGGCAGATTTCAAGTCAAGCAACTGTATTCCCTACATACAACGTGGATTTCATTGATTCAGTCAGCAGTAGTTGAGTTATATACCGGTTTCACACTCAGGTGTGCACAAGCAGATTCTGATATATCATCATTATGGTACACTGAAGACACTTGTATGGACAGAAGTCACTTGTATGAGTATCTTCTCCATCATAGATGAAAACTTCAGAGAAATTTTATTGACTGAGCTTAGGAACAGCTATGCACTTCCAAGTTACTTTCAAGTCAGTAATCTTTCTCAAAGGCGTGAAAGATGTAAGACTGGAACCCAATTTTTTTCCCAATACCATGGTAGAAAGTTTCTCTCAAAAACTCTTATATGTATTTATTTATTTATTTTCCCTCTCTGCTTGCTGTCCTCAACTAAACTGCTTCCCTACTTATTACACAGTTGGCTGAACAACAAATGATCTACTTTTGATTACACTGAGATTTTTCAAGACCTATTATAATCTGCAGCTGATGTGGCTAGTTTTAAATCCAGTTCCAACCAGTAACAATGAGATATCCTTCATCACAAACTAACTGTAGCCACTGCTGCAGAAGTAAAAGATATTCACAAGAGTATGCAAGTTAAATTCAGTTTAAAAATGAAGTTTCTTGGTGAGGGGGAAGTAAAGGGAAAAGCCAGTTAAAAATTATCATTTTCATAGCAACTGTGTACAAATTCAATGCACAACTCAGTTAGGCGATCAAAGTGATCCCAGTCTTTGCACATCAAGTTGTTTTCAGAAATGTCAGCAGAATAGGAGTTTTGCAGACCTCATATCCCACAACCTCTGCAACCCAAAATGGACCTGGATCAAGGATTCCATGTAATGCAAACTGTTTTTCCAATATCCTTTGAGCACTTCTTCACAGAATTTTACCTATTATAAATTCTTCAGGTTTGAACATCACTAATGGCAGTTTCTTACCACTTTCCATATCCATTCAGTGCCCATCAACCGACCACGTGATAAACGTGAGCTGTGTGGCACAAGAGCTAATGATTTGTACACTTTAATTTGACTGTATAGCTTTCCCAGAACTCATTTCCTTATAGAACTGCAAGGGTAAAAAGGGCAAGTCAAAGCAAGTTAACAATTTCCAAGCTGCCATAGATTAAAAGTGTCATTTCACAGGCATTTCAATCCTGACCGTAAAGATCATCCAAATAAACTTGTTCAAAAGAACCTTTGTAGCAGCTGAATTTACAGCAGTGGCAACACAGCAGATACTAGCCACGAATTCCCATATCCAAGGATATGATCAGTGCTCTGCAACCCACACAGATACATGACCCGGCAAGCACAGTATTCCTGGTAGTCTTTGTGGATAAATACTTCCAGTTATACTTTTAAATATACACAAATAAAGACAAAAACAGAGAAGATTCTGTCTGTATATCTATGAGTATTTGAGTCCCAGGCTCCAAAGGCAAAAAGTTAAAAGGAAAGTTGAGTACCAACATATTTTTTTCTAAATTTCAGAAATATTTAACTAAAGAACAGAGGTATCAACTGCTACTTCAAATCTATACCCCAATTCAAATCCAAACTCCATCTTAACTTGAAAAAACCTGAAAGTAGCATATGATTTTAGAAGCTCAGGATTACCTCCAGTGTCCTGTTGCATACCTTACTGAAATCACAGTGACATTATATAAACCATATAAAGCAAAAGACTGCAAAATGCACAAGCCTGGAGGACTGCAAGGCTCTTGGCAGACTGGTTCTTGTTAGTTTTATCAATTCAGCTAAATCGTTCCTTCAAAATGAGTGCAGGAAGAGAATCTAAAAAACAGCTACGTTTTTCAAACAGCATGACCACTCCTGTGGTGAAAATGTTTACTACAACTAACATTACTCCATATTTTAAATGAAACTGCAAAATCTATTTTATTCAGTGCTGTTAACATATATAAACCTGGTTACAAGAAAAGTCTCTTTTTCTCAGATTTTGTTTCACTGTCCAAAACAAGTCAAAAACTAATCTGTGCAAACTCTCAAAGAGTAGAAGACTACATAAGGGATACTCTAAGTATCTGTTTATATTGTTCACAGAAATGTCTTTTTAAGGGATAAAGATGCCTTCAGTCTCTCAGAGACTGTGACGCCTAGTAATTGTTTGCAACATTCTGCTCTGTGTTCTGTTAAAAGCACAAAATACACTAAATTCAGCAGAATTTCTAGTCACATTCATTATATTTTCTTTGAGATTTTGACTCATATGCAACCATTATTTTGGAGTAGAAGAAAAATTCATTTTACCCAACAATTGCCTTGTAAAAATGTACAGATGAACACCTTGAATCTTGCATCATCAGTCTGACAAAGCCACAAAAGGCTTTCAAGGAAGCTTGCCACATACAATAAATTAGTGTCAGTCCAGTGAAGTCAACAGAATAATATTTTTTTACATCAGCAAACAGTGTATCTTTATGGCAATCTGTTCTTGCCAGTTCATTTCAAGATGAAAGCTCTGTACAAACCATATTATAATATTTACATTCTTTTTAACTTTTTAATAGCAGAAACTACCAATTACTCTTACATCAGCCTCTGAGTGGTAATCCAGGATCATAAAATATTCATGAGCTACAACTTCATCAAAAGTGGCGCTGTTTTCCCTATTCGTTATTATAGGTCTTCCAAGAAGAATTGGTGTTGCTTTATGATTCAAAAACTTTGTTATATACAAACATCTGTATGTCTGTTATGCCAAGCACACAGAGTACATTTAAATACCTTTGCAAGTCTGAAGCATGGTAATAAAACTGAGGTAAGTAGTCTTCATTACATGGTGTCACAGATTAATATTTTACAGCTGGCCCAATCACACCATTTAAACATACAGCAGTCAGCATTTATTAGAATTATAATTTCATAATGTAACTGTCCAGGGAAGTCAAAGTCAGGCAAAAATCCTGTTTTTATCCAAAACTGCTGCTGTGCATTTTGTTTCTGTAGAACTGGAAGTGTAGAAAGCACAAGGTTATAAAACAAATCTTAGTGTCTTGTACATCAATACTATACCTCATTACTAAACTACTCTTTCCCCAGTTCTGGATCATTGCCATGCATTTCCTAGAAAGAGGAAGGGGTGTAGAGTGTGTGGGAAGGAAAGACTACCATACATTTGGAACTTGGAGAGACTGAAAGGTACACTAGAATAAATGTACCTAGTTGTTATGATGTATGTGAACTAAACAATCATGACATAAGCCCTAACTACCCTTATAAAATGCTTAGCATTAGTTATAAATAGCACAGATTCTGCAAAAGAGGAAGATCAAAACAACTATTTCAATATTGATTTTAATAGCCAGCCCTCTTCTCTTTATAAAATTCCATCAAATTGCCCTTCTGTCCAGCTGTTTAGGCTAAATAAATTAAGTACAAGGTAGATTATTAACTGAAAGAATATCCTCTATTCCCTTCAACTTTGAGTCAAGAAATGAGTTGCAGCCATAGAAATTCACACAGGGTAAACAGGAGTGAAGTCAGTTTTCACAAGTGAAGAGAATCTTCCCCATGCTTGCCAGTCAAGGCTATGTTTCAGCACTCATCAACCCAACTGCTTGGCTTGCTACTTGATAGATTTAATGCACAAAGCTTGAAATGTAAAAAAAAAAAAAAAAAAAAAAAAAGAAAAAAGAAAACAACAGCAAGAACAAAAAAGGAAAAACAAAAAACCTAAAACCAAACAAAAAACCCCAAAACCCAGGGCAAAAGTTATACTGCAATATATAATTACAGGCACTGACTTTCAGGAATATTTTTAAAGGTCTTAGAAGAGTATTTGAACTCATTCTCAAGTTAATGTATGAAGTAAACAATTAATAAAGTCACTAAGATCCTTCATATGCTTTTCTTTTGTGTTTTCTTTACTTGTGCTGACTCGCTTAAAGCAAGCACACCAAGTCAGCTCTAATAACTCATTGACTTCAAGCAATCTCTATTAACCAA
This sequence comes from Pithys albifrons albifrons, assembly GCF_047495875.1. NCBI lineage: Eukaryota > Metazoa > Chordata > Aves > Passeriformes > Thamnophilidae > Pithys > Pithys albifrons. The sequence continues at coordinate 80,716,346 of NC_092461.1, forward strand.
ATCCTTTCTCACAGAGCAGTAATTTACATTCAGTTTGCATAGCCCTAGATGCCTTCTCTCTCTAAAAGTCTCTAAGGAAAACACAGAAGAAAGGCCCCTTAGGGGAAACTTTTCAAATCAAATTAGTGAAACTGAGCATGGGTCAGAGGAGGAAAGATATGTATGTAGTGAAACATCAACAGCACTAAGACTGGAGAATAAAAGACTCAGGGGGCAGCCCAGCCACCACTTGCCAAAGTGAAACTGTTATAGAAGGATAAAAACTGAGACATTACTTCTTCTTCATTTTTCCTTTCTGTTTGTCCACTCACAAACCAAAGCTAACTCTTCAAACAACAAGAAAGTCCTATTCAAACCTTCTTTCACCAACAAAAGACACCCTATGGTTATTTTCCTAACAGTTCTGCTTTCTAATTAAAGAGCAAACTAGGCACTTGCTTAACCTATGCTTCATTTGAAAACATCAAAGTTAAACCTTCTGTTTGAATCTTTAAAATAACTTTCAAGCTGGGTCTAGGGATCTTGCAAAAGCTTCTTACCAACTGTACACCTCAAGTATGCATTTCTCATTAACAAAATTCTTTTAAAGTTTGGAAGCATCCCTCTATTAATAATGAATTGCTGAGCGATGATTTTCAAACAACTTAGATAGGCCAGCACATAGATCTGTTCAAAGAAAAACAAGAAAAACCAAGAAAAAACTATTGTATTTAGCAATCATTTTGATTTTCCTGGAGCAGGGTAAGAGACTTCATCCACATCTAACAGACGAACTAATAAATTAGCAAATTCTCTGTACAGTTTCACAGCCTCTTACCTAAGAATGTTGAATCCCTCCAGGTTTGGCCACAAAATGCCAAAACACAGAAACCAACTGCTGCCCAGAGGGTTCCGGACTCTCCAGGGTCAGAAATCACAGTTTCAGAAATACAATCCCTAACTCTTTGGAACAGCTGACAGCCAAAGTTCATAGAAGGTATAATATAGAACATTTCTTCCCTGTGCTCCTTCCAATAATATGGTGATCAGAATTAGTCAGTAGAGAAGCACAGAAAGTGGCAAATCAACGTTTGTTTCAGCAACACTACTTTTGCCCCATTTTATGTTTGTTTTGCTTTGTAGTCCTGGAGGATATCTCTCAGCTGGGGAAAGCCTTTATTCCCAGGGTTCTGGATATCCTGCAATTGAACTTTTCAGTATTTTACACTTCAAGCTGACCATTATGTTCCATTAACACTTTTACATATTCAATGTAAATATGCAGAAACACTGAGAAATTTAACTTGAGATCAACTGTGATATTATTGATGTGAATACAATAACCTTCCTGTCACTTGCCTTTCTCTCCACTGAAACTCAGTAGCTGAATGACAATATGTATGAATCTAAAAAGTTCATGTTTGGAAGTATTATGTTTTCTTATAGCAAAAAGCAGCATTTCAATTATGTCCTAATTCTAATTATTTACTCTTTTTAAGAAACTGTACAACCATCAGGTGATGGGCTGATAGTCATAGTTATTAAACAGAAACAGATGTATACTGACATATAAAATCTGTGCTTAGGACAATACTCTGAAAACACTGATACTTAGAAATAAGTCCTTGATAACCCAGACTTCAAGTAACTTGTAAGAAATGAAAGGTGAAGGAAAACAATATTAGAAGACTACTGGGGGAAAAGACAGAAGGGTCAGGCAGAGGAAAGTTGCCAAGACATAAGGAATTGGTACAGATGGAATTGGTTACCAAAACAGAAGAAACATATACAATTGTTACTGTGCCATGAATTACAACTGTGCCATGATAGGAAGTCTGATAGGAATGAAATCTCCAAGATGCTTTAGGACAATGACTGAAAACCATATCTGTTTAAAACCAGTTCATATGAGCTTTAACTATGCATATTTAACTAAAGTGCTATGAAAGAGTAAACTGCTGCATATCCTACCACCTAAACACAGAGGACCTGCAATCAATTGCATTGGCTTCTATCTACATACACTTAATGACACACATAAGTGTTACTCACCTGCCTTAAATCCAAGGTGATGGTAACCCAGTGGTATTGCCTTCCATTCTGAATGCTGGGACTCTGCCACCAGTTATTGGTACCATCAATTGCACTGGAAATTGGATGCTGCTCTGTTTCAAAGCAGAAAAATTAAACATCTCTTGAAAATAATCTCATTACATTTTTCTGACCCAGCACACTTATTTCACACTGAGACAATTTGTTTCTGTCATAAAGAAGTAAAATCTGATATCTGCCCTCAGACAATAAGGCTGTTACTGGGTTGTGCAGTGCTCAAAGGCAATACAAAGTGTTCACATTTTTTGTCAGCCCTTTGCTCAAAGGTAGTTACACTCACGCAGTAGAGAGACTAGAACATATTTGACATCAATACACTGTATTCATGAGGAAGACTTTTTTAAAAAAAACACAGATCCATGAAACAAACAACACACAAAACATATGAAACTTGCCTTTGGGATTGGCACTGTGACGGTCACAGACTCGGCACTGGGCATTGCGCAGGGGCCGTCCAGGGACATGCTCCACCAGTTTGCAGAACATCTCTGGTCCCTTCTCCCCACAGGTGGCATTAGTGGAGATGTGAGCATTGCTGGCCAGGTTCAAAATGGCAGGGAACAGGCCTTGAAAGAAATAATATTTATCAGTCATATTGTTAAGGCATGCTAAATTGGCACCCTGACAGCAATATCCCTGTTACTTCACTCCACATTTGCACGCTTTATGTTAGCAAACCCAAGAGTTTGCAAACCAGCTTTACCAGTTACTAAACCTCCCTTTGCATTGTGAATTGACCAAAACCAGGACATGTGGCCCATTGCCAGAAGCAAGGAGGGACTGTACAGCACGCACTCAGCTAGCCTGCAAAAAGGCATTTAACAGGAGCTCTGTGCAGCAGCACACCACTGGTCTGAACAAGACACTCTAGGCTTGCAAGATTTAAAGACTGAACTTTAGTCCTTTGCTACAGGCATTTCTTCAGTCTCTGGGATCTAAGTCTAAGGGATATTTTCCTTGCTACTTATTAATCTTTACACAAACATTTTACTGTATTTTCAAATGGTGGTGTTCTTGCACACTGGAATAATGTAACAACAGACTAAGTGTATCGAGATTACTTCTACAGACCAGAAATCTTTAGCCTTTTCTAAAAGGAGTAAATTTTTACTTTGCCTTGAAGGCTACTGGTAAAATTTCAGCAATAATGTATGTGACAGAAGCTAAACACAGCGTCTCAGCAATCTTGCTATCAGTTTCCAGACATCCCTCTTCAGCTAAAAAGCTTTTATTCCTTGCATGGTTGTGGTGTAACAGAGATATACCATTTACTGTCAGAAATAACTCTGAAAAACAGAAATTAATTTGGAAAGAAAACTCCTGTCTTTAGAGATTAAGCCCATTGGGCAGAAATCAAAGCTAGAACCTTGGTATGGTGTATTAAGAGTGGCACAAGAATTGCTAGTGTTGCAATAGTAAGCTATTGAAGCCACATTCTTTTTCTGTTACAAGGAATTCTGAAAATAAAGAAAAAAAACCCCAGTCTTTTTTGGGAAAGTGTATGTCTTTTTCACTAGTAAAACTGTATAAATTATTTTACTTCATTATCTGCAACATACATCAAAACAGATTGCAATATTAAAATTTTGCTTTTCTTAGCTGTTCATGCATATAAGTATCTCAAAAGTGGGTGCCAAGAGGATAGTGACAGGCTTTTTTCAGTGATGCTTAGCAAGAGGACAAGGAGCAATGACCACAAACTAAAACACAAGTTTCATCTCAACATGAGGAAGAACTTCTTTATGCACTGAGGGTGGCAGAGCACTGGAACAGGCTGTCCAGGGAGGTCATGGATTCTCCCTCTTTAGAGACATTCAAAACCCACCTGGACACATTACTGTGTAACCTACTGTAGGTGACCCTGTCCTGGCAGCGCAGTTGGACCAGATGATCTCCTGAGGTCCCTTCCAATGCTAACAATTCTGTGATCTCAACAAGGCAACATTAAATACCCCCTACTTGGAAAGCCTGGAAAAAAGTTTCAGTGTTGTTTAAGACTTTCCTTCAGTCATTCAAAATTTGGCTAAATCCTAACCCTCTGCACCACAGTATGAATAATAGACTGTGTTTTCAATTGTGCTATACTTGAAATTTAATAGAAGGGAGAGAGAGCTTGCTTTTTTTTTCCTTAATCTTGACTTCATTTCAGTTAAATCCAGACTAGGTCAGATGCCTTGTTCACATTATATGTAAATCTGATGCAGATGAGGATGCTAAAGTCATCCTATTGCCCAATTTAGTGAGGCTCTTCAGCCAGTAACATGCTTTCCACACAGACTTCTCGCCTCTCATGCAGTACATGTGCAGTGTAGCTCCAGGTCTAAAGCTGAAGGCAAAGAAGAAATGCCATGTTTTTCTATTGAACAAGAAACCTCAGTAGTGGAAGAGGCTATCTTCTTTTACACATTACTCACCAATTATATAAAATCTTCCTTATTCATTACTGTTCATGCAGGGTTCTATCAGCCTGTCTTCAAGATCTACCCATTCATTCCCAAGTCATTCATTACCTTCACTTGCATTACACAGTAGCCCTACTTTTTTTTTCCCAGGGTAATGAGTTACAGTGACATAATTTGCCTCCAATAAACTTCAGTCAATGGACTTGTGCTAAAGGAACAGCAAAGATATATCACAAGGAGTTTTCTGGGTCCCACAGAGGTAAGAAGAAAGAACACTTCAATCCAAGTGAATTGCACTGGAGTTTGGCCCCAGTATCCAAATTAAAAGCAAGAGGTTGTTAGCTTCACCCTGCAAGGTACTCCATCTCTTCAAAAACTAGTTGATTATGTTCTCCTCTGATTATCTTTTAACATAATTAAATTTTAAGGCAAACTGTAGAGGTGCAGGCACCAATTTCAAGGAACAGTGACAATAGCATAGGAGATGATTTATTAAAAACAGTAAGCATCTGCAATAAAAAGAAAATAATTGAAAATGGGCAAATAGCAAATAAATTAGTTGCATCTCTAAAGAACTTTGTTCCTCTTCAGTCTTTTATTAAGTAAACTCAGGGACTCAGTTATGAGCTCAAAAGGTCTTAGACGCTCCTCTGCCAACCTCAATTCACCGCCTCCCCCTAAAAAAACACCAAACATCTTATAATCCATATTTTTATTTCTCACAGGAATAGGTAGGTATTATAAAGATAAGCAACCATGGAGTCAGTCACTTAGATGAGCCATTTACAGGTAAACGTGTGACTGTCATATCCAAGTGGCCATAATAGACATAAGCCTTCAGCAGAAGATTCCATGTATCATTAAGCTGAACTTTTAGCTCATTATATTGGCCTTCTTGAAGTCACCACAGAATCACAAAATCATTTAGATTTAAAAGGACCTCTCAGATCATCAAGTCCAATTTCTGACTGATCACTACCTTGTCAACTAAGTGCCATGTCCAGTCATTTCTTGAACTCCTCTAGGAGCGCTGACTCCACCACCTCCTTTGGCAGTCCATTCCAATGTTTAACAACTCTTCCTGTGAAGAAATTACTCCTGATATCCAACCTGGACCTCCCCCTGGTGCAGCTTGAGGTTATGTCTTCTCTTCCTGTCGCTAATTGCCTGGGAAAAGAGATGAATCCCCAGGCGCCTACACTCTCCTGTCAGGTAGTTGTAGAGAGTGATAAGGTAACCTTGAACCTCCTTTTCTCCAAGCAAAACAACCCCAGCTTCCTCAGGCACTCCTCATAGGACCTACTCTCTAGACCCTTCATTGATGTAACCTTTACAGTTTTCTGTCTGAGGTACAGAACAAATGATTGACTGAATTGGATTTATGATATTATTCCCACTAGAAAGGAAGGCAAGTGCTACATACAAAACTGTCACTGTTTCACTGCTGACCTATCAGGCTCCATTAGCACATTAGACAAATGTAGTTTTGAACCAGCCTTGAGAGATGGTGACAGAGCCACATGAATGTGTACAGAATTCAGCAGCAGCCTTCTCATCTCACTAATCCAGTTCAACCGACTATATTCTATTCGTAAAAATTCCTTGCAACCAAATTTGCTCTTAAGCATTTGCTACTTCATGTTTCCACCATTCAATCTATCTCTCAGAATTTCTGTTTAGCATTTTCAAGAGACTGTGAAGGTCCTGAGAAAAGTTGGAAGAACTAATTTTCAAATTCAACTCATTTACTCCTAACTGCAAGCCAGCTCTTTCCATGGCAAGACTGAACTCTTTATTTTTTCCCCCCTCAGCTACTCTGCTGCTCATTTGCCCCAAACCAGAGATTTTCACATCCCCCACTGCCAGAAAAATGCTAATTTGACCTTGAGAAAGAATAACAACTGGTTCACTACAGCTGAGCACAAAAGCCACGAGCACAATGTTTTCATTAGATGTTCGAGTAAGTTGCTTTCATTTGTGAGGGCTTGGTGTTTGACAGATGAGCTGTTAAAACAGTAAAGGTGAAATGAAAATCTGAGTAGGTACTGTCAGAATTATGTCATTCAGAGCTTTTGTACAAAGGCAAAACAGCCCAAGCTCAGAGAAAGGAGAGAGAATCACATCCATAAATAAGATGATCTGCAATGTGGATAGGGCAGAATTTGTCACATTCACATTTTACAGTGTTAAATTCTTCAAGAAATGACAAGAAGGAATAATTCAAAGGTTGGATGGATTCATTGTATGCATAGCTCAGCAGGCAGACTTTATGGTGAGGGATGTAGCATTAATATCAAACTAAAAGTCAGGGAAAAGGCTTGTTCATAACGAAGCCAGTTGTAATGTATTTAAATGATGAACAGGTGGGCAGCATGCAGTATGCCAGGGAAAAGGAAGATGGGCCAAGAGCTTTAAGGTAGATGAGGCAGTCAATTTCTTTTATGTGCTTCAATATGCCTATTGACTCTGATTCTTCAGAATGAGTGGGGAGAGCTGGAGCATACAGCCTACTGTGACAGATTCAAAATGGTGACAAGTCACACAAGTCATCATGGCTTGATAAACGACGGCCTAAGTAAAAGACATCTTTACCCAGGACAGCTACCCCTCTCTTGTAAAGTTAATGGCCAATCATATGGCCTAAATCTTTTCTGGGAATTATTCTACTTTAAACCAGATTCTACAGAAGCCCCTCACAAGCTCCCTGTTGCAGATATAAGTACCACTGTCTTCCCCAGAGACTCAATTTAATTCTTTGTGGTCTTTTAAGTTTTTACTTTGTTACAGATCTAGACTACCAAGCATCCTGGAAGTTTTTGCCAAGAAGCATTTCAAGGATTTGGGAAACTTCCAGCGTTTTGGCAACTCCAGCTGTGACCACTGCCTATCTGTTGCCTCATTCTGGATACACCTCATTTACTGCACTTACACAAATCAATTCCATTTGTGCAGTGGGTCTGACATATCCTGGACTTATTGACAGCAGTAACAGTGCACTTCAAAGACTTTAGACTTATTCTCCACACTCAGCCCACAGCACATACACATCACTAATGCAAATATGGAAACCATATGCACTTGTGTGTCATTTATCAAAGGCCTATCAGACATCTTTTCTCCTCCTTTATATTTAAGTATTCTTGGTTTAGGACCCTTGGCTGCATTCTGTACAGCTAGATTTCATTGAAACCCCAGTTCCGTTTTCAGATTAATAATTTTTTTTTTCCACTCAGGAAATTAATAGTATTTCATCATTGTTCTGTTTTGGGTAGAAAGAAAGTAGAACTGTAATTTTGGCAAAACCCATCCATGAACTCTGTTTTTGACCATGTATAACTGTATGAATTCTCAAAGTGACAGAAAGGCTGAAACTACTTTTCACAGATGGCATGTGGAGAAAAGAACCATTCCCTAAAATAACAATCTTCGTAGCAGAGGCAGAGCTGATTAAAATAATGTCTTTTACAAACACAGTTGAACAAATAGAAGGATGCACATAAGAGTTCTGCTTTACACAGTCTTCACTACATCAGCAAATGTTCAATAAGCACAATAAAGATGCTAATATTTTTTGGTATCCAGATTGACACAGTAAGGATGGTCAAACTCCCTACAGAAACACCACATTTAAGATAGCTTCCTTCTGAGCCCAGATTCACTGATCTGTCTGATATTCCTTGAAAGCTGAATAAATTAGGGAGGTGCTCACTGTATTTTGCCTTTTTTTTTTTAAGAAAAAGAACTGATGGGAAATGAACACAAAAGATTATATGAAGCAAGCCAAGAACTGTGTCCAGAAGACGACAATGTTTTCTGGATTGTTCATTAGTGTATACTGATGACTGCAAACCAGACTTCAGTGAGCAACTGTACTGAGACATTCAGCAATCCAAGAGCCCAATTTCTGCTCAAGTATTCTGGCTTCTTTTGTACTGAGCACAATAAAGCACTAGTTTGCAAGTGAACAAAGTAGATCTGACTGAAAAACATAAAGAGCTGATGTGTCCAGTAACAGTGAGCTTTTTATTGTGTTGTTTCCCAGAACACAGAAATCCTTGAAGGGATCTAATCTCATTTGCAAGTTTGCATTTTTAAAAATGTTTAGGCAATCAGTAGTTCATAACAAGCAGCAATGTTGGAGTTCACTGACAAGCAGTGGATTCCCCATTTACCAAAAACATTTAAAGAGGACACAGTGACAGTTGTTCAGCATAGTTTGATGCACTTCAAGAAAACAGAAAGAACTAAGGACAAAATGTAATAAAATGTCACAGTATTAGAATGTATAGATATGTAATAGTATTAGACTGTAGAAGTTGATGTCACATTCTTTATAACATTCCCAGGCAGTTTTCAATAGCACAGATTTGTTTCAGTTGTTCCGTCTTATTCAAGTTTTGGATTAAATGAGTTTACTAAATGAAAGTTCTGGAACTCTCAGGCTTGGGTTCAGGTTCCTAGCCTGTTCAATAGATTTACTCACATTATATTTTACTAGCAAGTGTCCCTAGCTTAACATTTTCTATACACTTTCATCAGAATCCTATCCTGTAATCACATCAAATATCTAGACTGCTTTTCCTCAAGTAAATGGGCTGAAGTCGCTAACTTCTAACTGCAGGAATTAAGGCACTAATTCCTTGTTCTTAAGAGTCAGCAAGAAATATGGGATATAATACTCAGCCTGTCTTATAATCCACTTTGTGGAGACATTGTCTAAAAATTTGTCCACTGCAGCATTAGCCTGTTGAAAAGCTGAAAGCTTCACCAAAACCTACACACACATAGGCTTAGGTAGCAAGCCACTAGTTAGAAATTATTTTGAAAACTTTTCTGTAGCTCTCCAGAGAGGAAAATTTCTCCTAGCATAACACCAATTTTACAGGAACTAAAGGGTATGTTGGGGGGTTTTAGCAGAATCTCTGCAAGCTTTAATTTGCAATGTTTAGATTAAATTACTCCAGATTAAAAAGAAGCCTCTACCATAAGAGCCCCCTACCTACTACTAAAACCTGTTCTCTTTTTCTTCTCATGCTGTGGAGCAAAGCAGTAGCAAAGCTGCCAGTAAAGCTGACTAATGTGTCAATCACAGAAATATAGCTGGTGAATATTACATTTACTTAATTCAATCAGATTTTAACGTAACAACATACTAAATTTGTCTGTTCTCAAGAGCTTCCAATGAGGGATATTCCTAAATGCCCCTGACAAGTCTACTCTGGTGCTTTATCACTTAAACTTCACATTTTCAGTCCTTTTTGCTGCATTCATGGTGTCTCATAATCTTGATTATAGCTTTTGTTTATCTGAAAGGCTGTTATCACACACCCTTTTCCAGACTAAGTAAACAACCCTCTCAATCTTTCCACAGTCGATTTTTTAAACCTCTTATCCTTCTGAATTCTTGGCAGTTTGTATTTTTCCAATAGCATGGCTCCTCAGACCTCAGCAGCACCAGTTAGAGTAAAATTTCTTAAATTCCTGAGTTTTGTTAATACACACAAGAATAAGTTTTGCTTTTTTTTTTTTTCAAGATACTGCAGTTCGGTTTGAATTGCACGATAAATTAGGTGAAAGATCCTTGTCTGTTGTACTGCAGCCTGGACAGTCATCACGGCCCGGGGATGAGCTCAGGTTATCTGTAAAACAGATTACTTTGCAGCCATTTGCTCAACACTCAAACACTTCCTTTCAGAACAATATGCTGATTATTTTACAGCTCTGATTCAGTCAAGTTTTTGCAAATTAGACATAAACAATCCAACTAGACCAACAAAAAAAGGACAAGAAAAAAGAAATTTCATTACAGCAGCTAATGTAACCAAAATCATTCTGCTTGAACCCTGCAAGCTGTTAGAGCACAAACAAGCTACATGAGACAAAACCTTGCCCCTTCTAAATGGCAAAGGCTTCTCTGCCAAATATTTTCTGTAGTTGCTTATGTGCATTCAGCATTATTAATGAGACCCTTAATGTAGACAGGCTACTGCAGCAAAAGCCTTTCACCTACTGTGGTCTGCCTTGGGCTAGATGACATGCTCGTTAGCATTCAGTGCTCAGAAATGTATTGAAGTAAAGTGTAACACTGCAAATTAATAGTTAATCAGGTTAAAATTATAACACTACAAATGAATAAAATTCTGTCAAATTCAGACTACAAGCACAGAAGGCTGTACTATTCTCCCACGATGAGTTACCTCCATATAGTTTGTGAAGGTTAAAGAGCAAGTGTCTGGCATAACTTGCATGTCTCTCTTAAAATTCCCAAACACAAGCATATAGCCAGGCTGATGGCCCCAATGTAACAGAATTTGGACAAGGCAGAAAGTGCTTTTTCTTTTCCAAAAGACAGCAGAAAACCCAAGCCCTAATAAAATTTGAAATTGCAAACTGTATGAAGCATGCTATATACATAAGGCAATGGAAAACTAGGGTAAAGAAAGAGCAAGGAAAGTATTAAGTCTCAATTGTGTTCATTGCAAGACGCTAAATTTCCCAATATGCAGTATTTGGAATAGGAGCATCAGGGACAGCAATTAAAATTAGAGAATTATTAAACTCACTACAAAGTGTTTGTAACAAAGAAATCCCAGACTTCCAGATTAAATGTTTATGAAGAGGAAAGTCAAGTAATACAATATATGTGCACAAGAAACTGAAACTTGTCATCTCAGTTACAGAGTAACTAGTTTACTCACACAAAGTATTAATACCAGAGATTGGTTGGATACTAGTTTAAGCCAAATACTAACACTAAAAAAACATCCTTTAGTCTACAAAGCTCAGTGTTAAGAAGTTAGCTGGTGCAAACTTCCCAATGTCCCGCCTTCAGAGTCCAACGCATGCTCAGCTTGCAAACATAGACGTAGATCACAGAGACATCACAGCAGTCGTACTTCAACGGCAAGTAGAAAGGATAAGAATGCAAAGACATGGGTCAGGGTGCAAACACTTAACACTGAGGGAGTTAGAGCTTTTCAACCCCAACCAGAGATTCCTACAAATGAGCTACCTTGTTTCTCTAAGGAGTGCATGTCATCTTTGACAGCCAGAGAATAGAAAACACTCGTAAATACAACAGATTTAATAGCTTACATACCAGCTATGAATGTGGTTTTTAGTATTATGGCTTGGTACTTTCATAAATTTCAGGGATCTAAAGTAAATAAAAAAATTTAAAAAGAAAAAAGTTCCTAGAGAGAAATAAAACAGTTCTACCACAGAACTTCTTAATACCTTCAATACTGGCAGTACTGCTTATTTCAATCAGAACAAACTAAGGGGTAGCAAAAGACAAGAAAACTAGCTTTCATGCTAGTTTTCAGCCTCAGACAGTACAACTTGATAGAAGAGGTGGGTAATTTATGAGTACTCTATCATGCATTTTTAAAGTATAATCAATATTTCTTCTGTCAAGTCGTGTCTTGCAAGTATTGATTTTATTTTTTTATGCTGCTGGCCTGTTCAAAAATCTGCCCAGAAATTGTCACAGCATTTAGACCAAAGCAAAAGAGCCAAAAGTTGACAGATGGGCAGGCTGCCAAGGAACAACAAACCTGCCAGACCATGAAATTAGTTCTTTCTTGCTCACCCAAAAGCTTTTGCCTTTTGTTGAGGAGTCGACATCATTGTGCTTGTTGGTTTGGGGGTCGTTCTTTCTTTTGGCATTACAATGGCTTTTTTTTCCCTTTAGTCATCATTTAGGAATGATCTTCACTCAAACCCAAAGTAAAGTACAGGCCACAGCGATTAAATACTCCAGTGTCTTGTCAGTTTTGCTTATATGCTGCCTAAGGCACAATATTAGCTTAGAGCAACATGACAGTAGAACTGGGAATGTGACTGGTATGTCAGAATGTAAGGACCTCAGTCACTTGTCATTTATGATGTATTCCAGTAACAACAAAACTAAACATTTTTCTTCTTACTGATGTTGGACCTAAAGTTTACTTTCCCCCCTCCCCCACCTTTTATTATGACTTCTTCATTGAGTATTATGTCCCAGTCAACTTCCTTCCTATCACCAGTTTACAAGCTGAAGCAACAGCCTTACCTTTAAATGAAAATCCTGTTCGGTTTAATCTTAATGAAATTTGCATGCATAAATGCAGAGATTCATTACAATAAATGATTTGGTGTGAAGCCTAGACAGGAAGTTATAACCCAAGTATCTGTTAGTATTTCTGATGTTAAAGTTCTATTTATCATTTTCAAAGTCTAAGAGACCTGAGTTTGAGAAGAATTCTACAGGTATAGTGGTCCTGGTCACTTTGGTATTGCGACTTAGTATCACAACCAAACTAAATGTTCCTACTTCTTTACCCGTGCAAACATTAAGAAGGTTAAAATATTTAAAACTACCCTTGAGTCAGCTGGCATGACCTTGTGATCATAAATGAAGTAGCTACACTATAAAGGAACTCTGAAATGTGCTTTTTATTTAGTTCATTTAAGCCTACTATTTAGTAGCCCTACAGAAACACAACTTATTTCACTTTCCTAATTTCAAAAAAGTTAATTTTATTTCACTTTCTTAATATGAATGCATTATCCTAATATTGGAAAATGCAGCTGCTTTAGATCAAATTAAATTTCTACTTAAACTAACTGGAATTTGTTCATTAACAAATAAAAGCTATTTCAAACTGAAGAGTTTTAGGCACCTCAAAACTACCAGATCTCCTGTTTTCAGACAAGGAAGAAAAATGTTTACATTGCAGCAGGCACAAAGCCATTATCAGGACAGGTACAGCCCTGTAGCAATTCCAGATCTTCCTGGGTAGAAGGGAGCACATTTCCTCCAGCTTCAATGAAACTGAAAGGATTTGCAACTGTGTAACCCTGAAGACATGCAAAACTTGGTCATTCACTTATCTCTACTGACAAGACTTAGCGATCTCTGATTTAAAAGGTTAATTGGGAAAAACCTCTAGGGTTTCTTTTTATCAGTTGTAACCAACTATTCAACATACTATAGAGGTGGCTTTCGGTTCTTTGCAAAATGTAAAATATATCACACTGCCTTTTTTTTCCCCTAGGCATTTTACTCTAGGCAACAAAGTAAAATTGCAAATCACCATGCTTTGTTTACTTTTATCTGCTGGTCTCCCATCACACAGATTAACGAATGTACAGGGCACAAATTGCAACTATTTAAAAACATTAAGAGCAAGTAAACTGCTGCATATTTTCTATGATTCAAACCCTCACCACTTGCAAATTTTAATTTCATTATTTTACTAAGTGCCTTCATGAAATTCAAAGGGCTTTGTGTCACACATGATAAATTCCTGAAGAAGTGTAATATTTAGGATAAAAAAAACCAAAAGGGGATGGGGGGGGGGGGGGGGGGGGGGGGGGGAGGAATAAGCAGTACTTTTAAAAGTTCTCTTCTGTATTTCCATCAGAGCTCAAGAACTCAGCCAGCTGCATGGAATTTTAATCAAGTGTTCTGAAAGTATTTTGCCCTTGGCCTTAAAACAAGAATTATGCATTTCAGCCCAAAGCACAATTTCTAAGGAAAATTCTAAAGACTGAGAGTTCAAGTAGTTTAATTTAAAATTCAGCAATGCTCCAGTGACACTAAAAAAAATAGCAAGGCACAGTTGGATCCTGCCTATAACTTCCCAGCATTTTTTGCTGATTACTATGGGAAATGCAGCAGCAACATAGGCAGAGCTGCAGAGAGGGCAGTTTATATCCCATTGTCCTTAAGAACAGAAAAGATAAGGAGGGCTGCTTAAGTTTTAGAGAGAGATTGTATCATCAGTTGTGGTATAGCAGAAGGGGTTTTTCCTCATTGCAGTAAATATCGTGACCTCTTCCCTGCCACTGTACCACCAAAAAGCCCCTTCTTACCCTCTTTCAAGATTGTCAGCCTACCAGAGACACCCAAACTTGGATGCACCCATTACCACTATTAGCCATGGCAGCACAGCAATACCCACAGTAAAAAGTTTCTGAACAACCTGGCATATCACTGGATCTAAACATCAGCATGGCAACCTCTGACCCATGCCAAGATACACACTGAATACAGCTGTCCAGCAGCATCATGGCTTATTACCTATTGCTGCATTGCTGTCTTTAGACCACATCCTACTGTTCATCTTCTCCGAGGACACCCCCTTGTTGCGGGGGAGAAGCTTGCGTGCCCTGAGGTTGAGAGCTATGCTGGAGGTGGTTTGTGCCGCCGGTAAGGTCTCCCATGCCAGACAGGTCTCAGCTGAAGGGTCAGACAAAGTGTGTCCACGGGCAGGATGGGCTCGCTAGCCGTCTGGCAACCATCCTAGGAGAAGGACAACTCCAACCCCAAACCCGGGCAGATGGAGCTCGCTTAGCCCTGTAAGGCCATCCATCTAAGAGAAGGATACTCTAACCAAACCTACGTCCTGAGGTATTTGCTGTCACTGTTCAAGCTTGCTAGGCCGTGGCAGAGTAAAGGGCGGGGCCAGTTCTGCGCACGCTGTGCCTCACCTAAAAAACCCATTGCGCAGGCTTGAAGGGTTCACCCACATTGCAAAGCCCTGTAGCGACAGGCAAGGGTCGAAAACGGCAGGTGATAGGAAGCAGCTGGAAGCCACAGACCCAACCCTGCATGCAGGCGGTTCAGGATATGGGTCATTAGAGACTTGACCCCGGAGATGACAGTCTCTTGCAGCAGCATCCTGAACGACCAAGCAGCCTTTTCTAGGGACAGCACTGCTTGCTCCACATGGAGAGGGGCTGAGCAAAGGTGGCCTAAACAAAGCTCATCTCCACACCCGGTTGGATAACCGCGGCCAACCGGCATCTTCCATGCGGTCAAACAAAACCAAAGAGATTTCAAAGGCATACACCTGCCTGCAAAGGTGTGCTCAAACTAACACTCGCATGTTGGAACATCAGAACCATGCTTGATACTGGGGATAGTGGACGTCCTGAGCGTCGTTCTGCTCTAATTGCCCACGAACTGCCATGGCTCAACATTGACATTGCTGCTCTCAATGAAGTTCATCTTCATGAAGAAGGCAGCCTTAAAGAACATGGTGCTGGCTACACACTCTACTGGTCAGGCAAACCCAAAACCGAAAGACACCTTTCAGGAGTTGGCTTCATGAATAAAAACTCCATTGCCTCCAAACTTGAAAATCTGCCGACAGGTCATTCTGATCACATTATGTCCTTACGCCTCCCTCTACACAACAAGCAACATGTTGTTCTTTTTAGCATATATGCCCCAACTCTCCAAGCTGACCCAGCAGAAAAAGACAAATTCTACACAGACCTGCGCTGCCGCACCCAAAATGTTCCTGCAGATAAGATCATAATCCTTGGTGACTTCAACGCCAGAGTAGGTAAGAATTCTGAAGCCTGGAAAGGAGTCCTGGGCAAGCATGGCGTTGGAAACTGCAACAACAACGGACGCCTCCTGCTAGAGTTTTGCGCAGAACGGCAGCTCACCATCACTAACACTATCTTTCAACAGAAAGACAGCCTGAAGACAACCTGGATGCATCCTCGATCCAAGCACTGGCACCTCATTGACTATATCTTAGTACAACAGAGAAATGTCAGTGATGTCCGTCATACTCGAGCGATGCCGAGTGCAGAATGTCAAACAGACCACCGCCTTGTGCGCTGCAAACTTAACCTCCACTTCAAGCCCAAACCTAAGAGAGGCAGCATTCCAAGGAGGAGGCTCCAAGTCAGCAATCTTCAAACAGCCACAGTGAGAGACAGCTTCCAGGGAAACCTTCAAACTAGACTTAAAGATAATCCCATAGATCCCTCTACTGAAGCGCTTTGGTAACATATTAAAAGGGCATCCTGCAGTCCTCTGAAGAGTCCCTAGGGTTCTCCTCCAAGAAAAACAAAGACTGGTTTGATTAGAACAATCAAGAGATCCAGGAATTGCTGAAGAAGAAGAGAACTGCTCACCAAGCACACCTTGCTCAGCCATCTTGCCATATAAAAAAAAAGCCGCCTTTCGTCTTGCATGCAGTAAGCTCCAACAGAAACTTTGAGACATCCAGAACAAATGGTGGCTCGACCTAGCAAAAAAGACACAACTATGCGCAGATTTGGGTGACCAAAGAGGATTCTATGAGGCCCTGAAAGCAGAGTACGGACCCACACACCAGGTTCAAAGCCCCCTACTCAGTGCAGATGGTCAACTGCTTCTAACAGATAAAACCTCCATCCTGAACCGATGGTCTGAGCACTTTCAGACTCTCTTCCGTGCCAACCATGTAGTCCAAGGCTCAGCAATTCAGCACATTACACAACAACCGGTGAAACATGAATTGGACGCAGCCCCTACTATGGGAGAGATACTCAAGGCCATACAACAGGTGAAAACTGGCAAGGCAGCTGGGGTTGATGGAATTCCACCTGAAATCAGGAAGCATGGAGGTCAAGCACTCCATGCCAAATTCCACGAGCTTGTTGTGCATTGCTGGGAACAAGGGGAACTACCACCAGCTCTCTGTGATGCAGTCATCATCACCCTGTACAAGAAGAAAGGAGAAAAATCAGACTGCTCAAATTACCGAGGTATTCCTTTGCTCTCCATTGCTGGTAAAATCCTTGCAAGAATACTTCTGAACAGACTAGTACCCACTATTGCAGAAGATCTTCTACCTGAAAGCCAGTGTGGTTTCAGAGCCAATAGGAGCACCACAGACATGGTATTTGTTCTCAGACAACTACAAGAGAAGTGTAGGGAACAGAACAAAGGTCTCTATGTAACCTTCGTTGACCTCACCAAAGCTTTTGACACTGTGAGCAGAAAAGGCCTGTGGCAGATCCTGGAACATTTAGGATGTCCCCCCAAGTTCCTCAAAATGATCATCCTGCTACATGAGGATCAGCGTGGACAAGTCAGATATGGCGATGCACTCTCTGAGCCCTTTCCAATAACCAATGGTGTGAAACAAGGTTGCGTTCTTGCACCAACTCTATTCACAGTCTTCTTCAGCATGATGCTCCAAAGAGCCACAGCAGACCTCAATGAAGAAAACGGCATCTACATCCAATATCGTACCGATGGAAGCCTATTCAACCTAAGGCAACTGAAGGCCCACACCAAGACCCTGAATCACCTTGTCCATGAGCTGCTTTTTGCTGATGATGCTGCCCTCGTTGCTCACACAGAAGCAGCTCTGCAGCGCTTAACATCCTGCTTTGCAGAGGCTGCTGAGCTTTTTGGGCTGGAAGTCAGCCTGAAGAAGACAGAAGTTCTCTACCAACCTGCACCTCAAGAAGTCTTCCATCATCCTCACATCACCATAGGCAATTCAGAGCTTAAGTCAGTCCAGCAGTTCACCTATCTGGGAAGTATCATTTCCTCAGACGGTAAGATCGACAAAGAGATAGACAACAGGCTAGCAAAGGCATACAGAGCCTTCAGAAAACTCCATAAAAGAGTCTGGTCCAATAAACACCTGAAGAAAAGTACAAAGATCAGTGTCTACAGAGCTCTTGTTCTCTCTACTCTTTTATATGGGTCTGAATCCTGGGTCATCTACCACCACCACCTGCGGCTTCTCGAATGCTTCCATCAGCACTGCCTCTGTTCAATCCTAAACATCCACTGGTCTGATTACGTGACCAATGTGTCTGTTCTTGAACAGGCAGGGATCACCAGTATCGAGGCCATGCTGATGAGAACGCAGCTGCGCTGGGCAGGGCACGTCTCCACAATGAAGGATCACCGCATTCCAAAGATTGTGCTCTATGGTGAACTCGCCACCAGCTGCTGAGAGAGAGGAGCCCCAAAGAAGAGATACAAGGACTCCCTGAAACAACACCTCAGCCTTGGCCATATTGACTGCCACCAATGGTCCACTCTGGCCTCAAATTGGGATTCATGGAGACACACCATTCACGACGCTGCTGCTTCCTTTGAGAATGCACGGAGAGTCAGTCTTGAGGAGAAAAGACAACACAGAAAGAACCGTTCCTTGCCAATGTCACCTAGGGAGACGTTCCGCTGTGCCTTTTGTGACCGGACCTGCCTATCCTGTGTCGGCCTTTTTAGCCACCAGCACACTTGCAGCAAGCGTGGGTAGTGCCCTTCTCAAATCTTCGTTCGCGAAGCCTAGCCATGATGATGACTGTTCGTCACTATGGAAAGATCTATTCTCCTTTAGTCATTATACAATTAATCTTGATGCTCCCTGCCCAGTCACATACATCTTTCTCATTACCTGCAAAGGGCAACCTCCTCCACCTCACAGAAAACCTGCACTGTAATTTGCAGAATCATTTCTACAATTAGTAACATCCCCATTACATTATCAAATATGAACAAGACTAAGTTGTCCTTAGTGTGACCACTTTCCAAGTGAAGAGTGGCCATCCAAAGAGGGATTCTGCATTTGCTGCACGCCTTCAGCAATGATAAACTTGGTCTGGAGGACATATGCAGTCCAAACCTATTTCAATGAAGACAGGGCTGGAAAGGACTTCTTGTAAGTTTTAGCTTAAAACTCACATTAATGTCTAAAAACAGTTTTAATTACAAGCTCACATTTTTGCATTAGCAAAAAATCATTATTCCTAAAAGTCTCATCAAGTTTTAGTGACATTTATTGCTAATATCCAAAAATAACTCTAAAACACACCTAGTTTTAGTTAAGAAAATTTTTTTTAAAAAATCAGAGAAAAAATTTTTCTCTTACTTCTGCAAGTGAGATATATTACTGCAAAAAAAGCAAATTGAACTATATGGGCAAGGAAAAAGGACATACCAAACAAATGTATAAGCTAGCAACTATGAAAGGAATGAACAACTGTCTACAGATGTAAGTTCCCAGCAATTCTCCCAAAGTCACTGAAGTTCATTTGATCCTTCATTTTCCCATTAAAATTTTTATCTCTTCAGCATATTTTAAAGGGTGTTTTCTACTAGAATTCATTAAGCACACATTTTAGAGACTACAAGCTAAAGTAAATAAAAAGAACCCTAGAAATTTCAACAGCATATATTTCACAACCCTAATTGAAACCAGGGTTTCCACATAACTTGACAATTCAAAGAACCTTCACTTCAAACTTCTGTTATCTAACCCTTCTCAGCCAATAAAGTAGAAACAACCTAATCATCAGAGACATTAACACACAGTTACAAGCGTTTTCTGTCCTCCCCTCTTACAACAGTGCAAGACATGCACAAAAGACATAGAAGGACAACATATATGACTGGTGTGCCAGGCAGAATAGAAACACCACACATTAGCTATTCACACATTTGAATGAAAACTAGACAAGAAAAAAACAATGGACTCCATTCTACAGTTTTATCAGTAGTGAAGCAAATTCAGGAGCTGGATTTCTCACTTCTGTTTCGTTACAGGAACAGGGATGGTAGAATTTGATTAACTGGTTTTTCAAGCACAAGCCTACTGCTGATGCTAGATTCTCATCGATTCACTCAGTCTAGATACTCCTAGATGGATCTGGAATAATCCAGGAGTCACTGAAGACTAGCCAGGCTCCACTCCACCCAGCCTGGCAGCAGCCCTGCCTGGGTAGGGAGCATCACGTCCAGCCAGGCTTCCCAGCCGACCATCCTCCCAGGCACTCAGCCTGCCCAACACCTTATGCCCTGTTTGCAAAGCTCGCTCTGCCAGCATCCATATAAACAGTGAGGGATAAGTTGTATCCCTGTTCCATTGCTCCATGAAAGAGCTGTACTCAACCACAGTCAATCTACACTGGATTTGTCAGTTGCTACCACTTTTTTTCCTCTTCTTCCCGCACAAATATTTCTTTGCATATATATTCGAGTTTTGTGACAGAAGGCAAAATGCCAGCTGTGCTCTCAAAAAACTGAAAAAAACTATGAGTACTAATTTAAATGAGCATCAATGCTTGCTTCAATTTGCATTTATGCTCAGTGGCTGAATTCCAAGGTTTATTAGAGTCAAGCAAGACTTGTGCCACAGATTTGCAAAGAGCTAGGATTTTGCTATTAAAAACTTTTTAGTTCATCAGATCTACAAGAAAAAAAATAATTCAATAATCAAATCAAGACTATAAAAGTTCTTTAAAATTACCTATACCTAGACATTCTGCACTGTCCTCTCGGACTTTCAGCAAATAAAAGCTGATACAAATAGAATAAAGGAGGCAGTGGACACAGGCCTATCTTCAAGGTCATTTTGGTGCAAAACAGCCAAGAAAAATACAGGCAGAGCCAAGAAGAAAAGCAAGTTTTCACTTCAAGAAGACCATTTCTTAAAAAGCTTTCTAACCTTTATTCACATGCGGGAATCAAAAGGGGGACTGGATCTCACAGCACAATAAATGAGCTCACAGAAAGGAATTACATTATTCTTGTAAAAGAACTTTCAAATCTGAAACTTTAAAAGAATTGGCTAGGGAATATCTCTGACAGAGTTGTTACTATATCAAATGACAGCTTAAAAAAATCATCAAAAGCTAACAATTTAAAGATGGTAAAACAGAAGGAATTGCTTGCTAAAGGCTAAAATCAACTCAGCCTACACACAGCAGCAATGGGATCTTCATGGCCTTGCCTGTTAGGAAGTGTCCAGAAAGAACAAGACAAACCAACTCAGCTCATCAACTCATACTCGCTGCCACTTTTACACCACCTGCAAAGTTGAACCACTTGGGGAAAGGGCAGTGAAGGGTGAAAATGCCCACCATGAATCCTGCCTCTCTTCCAATGATTCTCTCAGCTCACATGACGATTAAAGCAGTAGTGATTTACCAGAGATAATTAAAAAAAAATCAAAAATAAGATTTTCAGGTAAACTCAAAACATCCTATACATATGTTTTGCCCTGCACTTCTCAGAAATAATAATTGCTGTTTCACATCAGAAAGAGAAATCTAAATTACCTGCATCTATACTTATTTGCAATTAGGATACTGAACAGTATTTTAGTCTTACACTTCTGTGCTTTCCAATTTCAGACTTATTTATATGTATTGTAATTATACACTAAGTCATCCAGTTTTCCCGTAAAATTGTATATAGATTTTAATACCCAAAAATGTGTATAAAATAACTATTTCAGGGCAAAAGCAGATTCTTCCCTCTCTGTAAAAAAAAAAAAAAAGAACACAATGATTGAGAAATCATTGAAGTTCTTGAATAGCAGAAGTAACTAAAAAAGAATGAACATGGATATGTCTAACCTTTTTTTTGCTCTGACCCACAAGCAAACGAAATACTTGCCTCAAATCTCAAAAGCCAGAGTTGTACCCCATATCCTAGTGCCCAGAGGCACTGTATACGGCCTCTGAGACAGCACTGAAGTACCTAAAAGCATAATACATGGGAAGTTTGACTGATGTGCTCCTAAGGTTTATGCCAACTAAAAAAAAAAAATCACAGTTCCAGCAAGCTGACCTAACTAATCTTGTCTTGCAAAATTTTTCCAACACACTCTTCCTCATTTTGGTCAGGAACAGATGTCTGCAGGACAGTAAAAATGTAGGTACAGGCAGCAAACTCCACCTAAAAATCCTGTGAGACTAATGTAAATACCAACAAGTGATCAACACCCACTGATAGTCCTAAATTTCTAGAGATGCATTTTCTAAGCCCTCAGGGAATGGAGAAAATATTTACAACAGACAATCCTTTTTTATCTTAATCTTCAGTCTACTTAGAATGCTTTCATGGGATTTTTCTGTTACATACCTTTGTACTCTGAGAAAAAAAAGAAAATAGTCTGTGGCTTGTTGGTGATTTCTTGCATAATAAGTGAAGGAAAAAACAAAGCAGATTTTAAATTAAGGACTCTAATCAATGCCAAGCACATTTTCCCCAATGAATGCCCAAGATATTCTTTGCAGACCACCAGAAAAAAAAAAAATGAAACTTCCCCTGGCTCTTCCTCTTCCCCAACCTCAAGTCAGGCCTCAATCAGAAAAATTTGCCCTTAGTTGAAATCCATTACTTTTTACGCTACTCCTTTTACACTAAAAATTCCTTCTTAATATGATCAAGCCCTATTTCTATTTAATAAAAGTTTCAAAATGTATTTGTGTCGCTTATTATGAATTTAGGAAACCTTATCATTTGAACACAATGGTACCCAAAAAAGCAGCATTCCTGAGAACATGCAACATGGCCTCTGTTTGGTGACATCATAAATAGGTCATCTAAAATTTACTTGGTTCTATATAGTTAAAAAAGTCCAATACACTAAGGTTTTAGCCGCCAAATGGTCTCAGAGAAAATCAAAGCCCAGAGCTCAGAATTACAACTGCTACTCTAGAGTTTTGCTGAGGTGTACCACCCACGTGGAGGGACAGCACTTCCCAAATGAAGCCGAGCCACACACACCAAGTCTTGTAGTCCAACAGAGAGGGAGCTGCTGCAGCTCTGTGCTGGCAGGTCAGTCAATAGTAAAGCTCAGCGTGTATACTCAACAGGCACAGCTACAGCCACGTATACAGCCACACACAATATATGCAATGCATATACATGCCATATGCATATGGCCAGAACACATTGTTTCTTCTTGTTCCCTACTCCAGGCAAACAGGATGAACGACCTTAAAAATAGAAAAATATATATTCATATACAGATTTTTTCAATGCCAATCCTCAATGGATCCACAAATACTATAAAGCTGGAGATTCAGTCTATTTAGTAACTGCATCCTGTCCCTCAGATTTCCCGCTGCTGGTACCTGGGTATGTGAGTCCCTGAGGTCCACAGCTCCACCCCAGTCACTGGTCCACAGACTGCCTTGCCCACTTAACACCCCCTCATCACACCCAACATACATCCATTATGGATTCCTACAGTTACTGACCAAGACATTCATTCTACCTCATAGTTGCCCCTGGATCATCAGTTGCCTGACACACATATGCATGCAGATGATCTCTTAACTGGTCTCTAGACACCACTGTCTGGCCACTAATTGCCTTGGGTCTCCTGCTCCCTCAGTAGCCACGTTGCAGACACTCTAGTCTCACCAGTATTCATCCCAAAATTATGGCTGCTTTGACATCTGACTCCCAAGCCACTCATCCGGCTGGCTGGTGTGATGTGTTGTTTGCTGGCGATCACACACTGACATTCAGACCCAACACAGCACAGACATACTCCGGACTATCCAGCCATGGGCACCTGCTATGTGCAGGACCTTGTAACTTATGGTGACCTCCCCAACAGCACTTATATCTCACGTACACAGCAGAAAAATTGTTGAAGAAATGTTAAAGGAAATTATTTAAAAATAAAGACAAACTATGCAGGGCATTGAAACTTCCCCATTTCCCATATCACTTAACTCTTTGTCGCAGATATTGGGAAAAAACTGGTATTTAAGATGGAAAACAAGACCTATTCAAGCTATTGGCATACCCAAACCCAAGATGCAGTATGGTGAAATACTGCTATTATTTTCATCCCATACAGAAAGCATTTGTGAATAAAACATCTAGCTCATCTTGAAAGACTAAGAAAACTTTCTTCAAAGTTTTATGGATATTCAAGTACATGCTGGAAGTCTGGTTCTCAGTTTTATAAATGTCAGAGGAAACTGTATCAGTGCACAAAACACTGTGGAATGGATGAGGTTGTAGCCAGGCAACTAAGAGTGCTAAGACCCACCTATCTAGGCTTGCAGACTAACATTCAGATCTACAAAACCCCTAACTTCTGTCAAATTCTGTCACTCCTACAATTGAAGCAAGTTACCTTTAAGGTGGAACTCACCATACTGAATTGGGCACTAAAGAGTCCTTCTCCACTAAGTGGGATACACAGCCATTTAGATGAGTGGTGCCAGGCTTGAGTAATCCAGTTAAAAAGAAAAACAAAACAAAAAAACAACAAAACCAAAACAACAACAAACCAGAAGACACTGGTACAATTAAAAAAATCTAATGAATTCAGACACTTGAATGCTGCTTGCAGCAAGTAAATAAAAGAGAGGAAGACCTGTAATTGTACTCTCCTTCCATTTTGAGTGCCCTAATGATCCAGCTACACCAGCAGCTTTTTTTTCCTTGCCCATTTTCCTTTGCACCCATTAAATTTGCCTTCTTAGCTGTACAGTAGCTCAGTTTCAAACAGAGATCTGGAGAGATTTGGCACACTCCTCCTCCCCTGCATTACTTGTCACAGCAACTTGACAATTCAGCACTCCATTAAGGAGGAGGAGATGTGGGTTCAAAACCTCCTCTAACTAAGGCAATTAGTATACATCTCTCACTTCCTGGGAAAGTGCTCTAATAATATGATTTATAAGCAAGCCACATAACTTATGTTTCAGCAAAAAAATGTGGTTGCTGCCCATAATGCCATAATTTGTGTATTAGTCATAGCCTAAGCATACTTACTAAACCAGATTCTTGAGGCAAGCAAGGCAGGTCTGAAGCCTTCATGATGACAGGCATGCAAAATACCTGTGTTCAGTTCTGGCCAGATGGAGCACCTTCCAGAGACTATTCAGTTCCCTGAGCATTAGCACTTACCCAAAACCCCAGGCAGGAACAACAGAGCGGGTTACTTCAGCACACTAGCTTACAAAAAAACTAAGGTGAGATGCAGCTAAGGAAATATTTAGTCTACAACTATGACCTTGAAAACTACCACACATCTACAGCAGGATATTTTTAATTACAGAAAAATCAACTGACAGTGGTAGAATCAAACTTTTGAAACATGGACAATACCATTCAAAAGCATTAACTGATTTTCCTTTCTGCTTTGTAGATGTGTATCACTTAACTCCAGTATAATAAAGAATGCACTCCAGCAGAGCAAAGCTGCTACAATAAACCTCCAAAATGGCTATTTGCTTCTGAGGTTGTAAAATAACTCTTCTGTATCCAAACACTAGTGATACCCCATTTCACGCAGAGTTTCTCCATTAGTGGATACAAAAGACTCAACTGAAAATACAAACCCAATTTCAATATGATGGGAACACTCAACAAAACATCTGCAATTAAAATACCACCTAAATTTTATAGCTATGTAGATAATAATCTTCAGGCTGAAAGAACCAATCATTAACTTTCAAATTTGCTCAGTACAGTGACTTCAGTATTGTGTTTCTCTTCCTTAGACTGAACTTCAGCACTTTCTGACAGACCCGTGCAGCCATGGTACACTCCAGTTTGTTCATCTACTGCCAGGAGAGAAGCAGAATTTAACAGAAAAACAACAAATCCTTTGAGTTCTAACACAACACTCTCCATGGGCACTTCTCCTCAAAGTTCTCCAATGGTCTTGACAACAGCTCTGAGAAATATTTCCAGCCTCTCTTCAAACAGTATTTTTACATCATCACAACACTTACAAGTTTAAGCTTCAGTTATTTACTTGCTACAAAAGCAACATGGCTATTCTAATCTGCATCGCATTCTTCACATTGTTTTAGGATCAGTTATCTTGAATTCTGTTTTTTGTAAGGCAGTTCTCCACCAGGGGGTCGATACTCACAGCTTCCTTGGATGATCTGTGCTCTCATGCTGAGGAAAAAAAAAATTCTTTTGACTTAATCTCTTAGGAAGAATGGTCTCCTGACCTGATCTTTCAACTTGAAAGATGTGATTATTTATTTAAATATCCCCAGGAGGGGTGGTTTAGAAGCAATGAAAAAGATTGGTAGCATCAATCACTGATATAAAAAATATGCATTTTAACCAGATGCTTATAACAATGTGAGCTGCTATATAAAAGCTGCAATATCAACTATTTGCAAAAGCTGAAGATCACTGCAGATTACTGCAATGAGATCACTGCAAATTTTTATGAAAAAAAATGGTATGGACTCTAGTCAGCTATATTTGACCAGCTTCAGGAAAATTCCCACATTTTTAAACTGCATGCTAACACACATATTTAAAGAGGAGTTAAGACTGAATTAGGTTATTTGGTGTGTGCAAGATGGTATCTTATAAAAGAATTAAAAAGTAAATTTTGCATCACTTTGGCTTTTTACTTGTTTCTAAGACTGAATTTTCATAACCAAGGGGAAGTGCATTTATTTACAGGCTGAAACATATGGACTCTGAAATTTACTTGATCTTGATTTTGTCCTCCTTACCTAGATGATGTTTATACACAATTATATTAATAAACACTCTCTTTTACTGCAGCCTGTAAACATTCAGATGTTAATATTCCACACTATATATACCTCAAACACCACACTTCATCATAAAGAAAACCAAGTCATGCATCTGTGCAACATATGCCTTCCAACCATTTTCCATTCACTTCTTTTGTTTTCTGATAGAGACCTAATGCGGGTGGGGATTCGTGTGCAGGGAGTAGGGAACGGTATGGAATTCTGTGGACCCTGGTAGGAGCTGAGTCACGCCAAAAGTGAGAGAGTCTGGTGTCCACCAGCGCTTCCCATCACAACCCAGCATGACACAGAGTCAACTGCTGTTAACCCAACAAGAGTGTGAGCCGGTGTGCTTGGTAACTTTCGTCTCATCAGGGACGCCCAAGCTACAGCACTTGGAACAAAGCATATGCGTGTGATGAAATTACTGTGGAGGAAGAACTCGCCGCGGAGCGTTCCGGTATCGCGCCCGCAACGCACCAGTCAGCCCACGTGGAAGAAGAAAACACCACACACGCACACACAAACCCCACAAGTTTCGTACATTATTTCCATTACATCTTTATGCTACCTCTGTCTCATGCCCGGAAATTAATTTAAATCCCTTTTAGCTCCTTATAACAGAGCTTAATCTAGTTTACATTAGCGACAGCGTGCGACACCTCTCGGGGCTGCCGGCTCCTCTCCCTTCCCCGGAGGGGGACCCTCGGGGCTGCAGCCCCCGCCCGCCTCCAGCTCCGACCCCGACTCCAGCTAGGGACTCCCCTGGGCCGCCGCAGCCCTCCACCCGCCCCACGAGCGGGGCAGCGGCCGCGCCGCCGGGGGTCGCCCCCTCCCCCGAGTTTCTGCGCTCCACAGCGTCTCTCGGCTCCCACAAAAGGAGTGGGCGGCCCCGGAGGCGGCCGGGCGGAGTGGCCCCCGTCGCCGAGGGAGGAGAAAGGCTCCAGGAAAGTGGGGGAGGGCGGCTGCAAAACGTGGAGATGAGGGAGAACAGGGATAAAGGAGATAGGGAGAGGTGGGGGCCCGTTGGTAAGAGCGTGGCAGTGAGGCGGGCGGCACTGCCAGATCCCAGTCCGCCTCCCACCGCAGGGCTCCTCTTGCACCCCAACACGGCCCCTGCACTGGCACTGCCCTGCGGGGGCGGGGGACACTCCGTCGAGACTCCCTCAATCCCGCAGGGGTGAAAGCCTGTCCCAGGACGCTGCGGGCGGCTGCAGACAAACCTCGCAGGCATTGCATTGCGCTTTGCTGCACGCAGTGCACAGCCCCACACGCCAAGAGAAGCGCACCCCCACGGCCGCCCCCCTCCGAGCTCACCTCGGGGCTGGCCCTGCCCCGGCACCCAGAGCAGCGAGGCCCCCGCCAACAGTGCTATCAGGAGCCGCCACCCACTGCTGCCCATCGCTGCCGCCACCGCCGGAGGGACCCTGCTCGCCCCGCAGAGCCCGCCTTATATGCTCCCCCGCCGCCCCCGGCCCGCCCCGCCCCGGACCACCGGGGGCTCGCTCACACACACACCCTTCCCATACACACACCCCACCTCCTCACACGCTCACACGCTCAGGGTCCCCGCGTCCTGCACCGCAAGTGCCCGGTCCCGCAGAACCGGCCCCGAAGCACTTACAGCCCCGGCTGCGCGTTGCGAGTGATGCGCGGGTGCGACGACCCGAGTCCCGCACGTAAAGAGTTCTGGAAAGCTACAGTTCCTCAACGGGGACTTTTTGCAAGGAAAGGGAGAAAGGTGAGTATACGAAATAAGATAAAAGTGTGGGGAGTGAGAAAGCATCGCACAGCTAATTCAATGTACAACATTCCTATACGGTTGATACCTATATGTGTTAACAAAAATTTAAAATAAAATAATTATCTGTTGAGGTTTTCCTTGTAAATTTTTCATTCCCTTTGAAACTTCCTTCCTGTGCTGATAATTATCAAGCCTCAGTTCCACATAAACACAAGTCAGCCATGCTTGTAAATGAAATGAGTTCTCTCCTAGTTGCTAAACTACAAGGTGAATTATTTCTTGTCCGGTACAAAATCTTTGCAGCTTTTAATGATCAGCTACCGCATGAAACTAGCATAAAACATAGCAAAACTTGTAGAGATTCTTCAAAATAGACACTTTTATTCAATATTTCAGGAAAATTCATCCCCCATAGGGTTTACTGCTTTGAGGTTTGTCAGGTGGCAGAGCTCATATCTACAATACTTCTTAACAATTTTTTGAGTAAGTTGCAGCAATGAAGATTTTCTCGAGAAAACTGTATGCCAAAATTGGTTGAGGTGGGGGAATTTTAGTCCAAAGATACCATCCCATAAATGCAAATACTCTCTGACAATGCATGCTGCTTAATTTTTAGGGAAACCTTGTCCTTCTTTATATGGTATTGCATTAGAAATCATATTTCAAAATACAATAATATGTATGAGTTGCATGAGTGGAATTAAGCTACAAGCACATTCTTCAAATTGTGGGCAGCAGTTTGCAGAATTCAGACCGGCTTGTTTGGCTGGAGTTTTTTAATAAATTGGAGGGAAAAAAAAGTCAGGAAAATAATAGTTTACATATTTTATATAAAATAAAGCTATTTCTCATCATATAATTCAGAGTTATGAGTTATACTTAAGAAGACATAGCAATGTTTATATTCAAAACATAGACAAATAGAAAAAAATCTATGAGTCAAGGATATATAAAATGAAAAAAATTGCCATAAAATCTTATCAAAGGCCTTCAAGACTGCAAATAAATAACACTCCACATCTGTCGCTTCCAACAGATCCATTCTTTGTTCACACCAGGAACTTCTTAAATTTCAGGACAGGCAAGGAGGAGGAAAGCAAAACATCTGTGGAGAGAAAAGTCAACAAATTTCAAGAGCCAAAGTGTCGTTTTTTCTAAAATCATAGAGGTCAGGTTAAGGAGTCCTCTATGCAGGATCGTAAGTACCAGTTGGGAGCCAAGTACAAAGGAAAAAGAAAGAGGGAGCATCTGTGCAACATAAAATCCTGTCAGTTTACAGCTTTTTCATCAGTTTAACCATTTCTTCAAATAGCAGCAAATTCAGTACTATCCTCCACCCACACAATGATAAGTGCCAGTTTATTATTACAAACATTTGTCCTCATCAGACCATTCCATAAGAGTTAGAGAATGTATATTGAGATCCATCTCTGGACTTTATCATCTGACTTGATTATATAGTTTAACATAACATCTCTATACAATTTGTAAATGCAAAATGTATAAATGAAATTAGTCTGAGGAAGGACATCACCATTGCTCAGTGTTCATTATAGTAATTCCCTAAGAAACCTGACACTTCTCAAATTTCATTTGAGCAGGTACCTTCTTGGAGAAAAGGGTTACTGTGTTTTCTATTGGTTTTTTTTTACAGAGGTCATTGCTGGTATTACAAAGAACCAGGCAATCACAGTGACCCCCATTTCAAGATACAGCACAACTAATATAATTCTTTCTTAATGTAGGTTTTTAATGAACTTTGAATAAGAATGATGATAGATGAAAATTTGAGCTTCATAAGCAAGTGTAACTTCACATTTCATGGAGGGAGTTCATCACGTATTGTAAGCTGAAGATTAGAAATTTCATCTTTGACAAACTAACCAAATGAGAAAAGGGAATGCTGTGGTACAGGTAAGACCACAAATGAGTGAAGAAATGTGCATGAGAATGAAATAATTTTAAAGCACTGCACTTTTGTGTGTGTTTATACATTCCCTGAAAACCATTTGCATAAACTGAAACTCTGAGTGCTACTATGTCATATATGCATAACATAGGTACTAGAACTACAAATTCAAATAGTGCAGAAGACATCTATATTGTAAAACAATGAAGTTGCTACTGCTTCAACTTCATTTGAAGAAAAGATAGAGATTGCACAAACTTTAGAAATGGTTATTTCTGAATGCTTCACACTTACTGGTCTTGCTAATTAAAACGTACTACAAAATGAAACAAATTTTAAATGTAAGAGAAATCTGTAAATACACAAAAAATACTCAGAGTCGTGGTTAGAGAAAGCTTAACATCTTGTTTTCTCTCTCACTATTTTCACAAATTAGAATTGCCTTAAGGACTGAGTGTTTCAGGTGCAAGGGACATTTAGGAAGGTACAGCACAAAATTAATATGTTAATTCAACCATTTGTGAATAACAACCTATGGATAAAAACATTGCCATTGTCAAAAACAGAGGTTTGGGAGAGCTCAAATCAGAAAAAAAACAAATTCAGAGTCTGAATGGAACCACTCTGCTGTCCTGCACTGAAGTAAACTCCAAGTGAACACCAAACATGTTTTTTCAGCTTTTGTCTGTGTTGCTTTGCTTAAGGCCGATCTATTGTGTTCCCTTCAGGCCCCTCAGGAGCATGAGATCATTCACCTCCTGACCCCAGAGGGCACTGGGGGCACTCATAGCTGTCAGCAGTGTCGTGCCTTTCCTCATCCATACCATTTAATAACTTGCATGTCTTACCACCCCACCTTACCATCCACCCCACTCCCAATAATCTTTTTTCCTCAATGCATATAGAGGCATTTCTACACTGTGAACACCACAGATTCAATAGCTGCTGGAATGGGGAGGGGCGGAGAGGGCAGAATTTGGAATAGTTTCCAGAAGGAGGTATATGGTTATAACCAGTCAATAAACACACCCAGAACTACATCTAATGGCTAAATAAGGCTTTATAGATAGTTGCATTGTACAACAAAGGGTTTCTAATTTTTAACTGGTTTTTGTTGGGCTTTTTGCATACACTTGTTATCCATTCTGCCTCTCTGCCTCATTAGCTCATAAGTACCACCCAAATGTTCTGAAGAAGCATTCTGAAAATAATTATCACTTGTAATTGAAGGAAAAAAAAACAATAGAGTAAACTGCCTGTCTGCCACTAATATAAACATTCAGTGACTAATAAAAGCTGGGTTAGATAACTCTTCAGCTGTTGTCCAGAACACTTCAAGTACTTTTTCTGCCTCTCTCAGAGAAGTACATCCAAGAGGTTAATAAATCTGAGCTGTGACAGAAGAAAGAGAGGTGTAAATTCAAAGCAAAAGGCACTTCACAGCACACCCTGCCCACAACTTCCTCTCAACACAACCACCACCTCTGCAGCTTGACAGGCTGGAAGTGTATACCAAGTAAAGAGATGTAGGCCAGGGCATCTCCCAGGTCTCTCCTGGTACTCCTCAGCTGGTAGCCTGACACCCTGCTTCAGCAGCAAAAGTGTTTGCCCTTTTTATTCCTGAAAGTGATTTCAAGCTGTAATTTGAAATCTACATTACGATCATTTGTCTCTGTGATGACAAAGGCTTCCATGAGGATTTGAGAAAAACTGCTGTTTCAGAGGAATCTGGGAAATGGCTGCTCCAGGAGCCTCCATAAAGCTGTCACAGGCCAGTGGGAAAGGCACAACACATGGAGTTCCTCCTGCCAGGCCAGAAAAGGCATCGGGCCAGCTGCCCCTGAGCACAAGGTCCCTCAAGAGTTTGCTTCATAGTACAAGCTTCACCGATCTCAGGAGTTGTCTGGGCTTAAATGCTCACTTGAGAGGAGGGCTGGCTTTGGAAAGAAGCAGGAGCTTCAGGACAGTCTGGATGCCAAAAAGGGGAAACAAAAGGAAGAAAACAGGAAACTCTGTAAATCCATAGTGCTCCTAGAACCCTAAGTCCCACAACACAGGGGTTTTAAATTTTGGGCTATCACCTATGCCTGGTACATGTCCCTACCTTCATGTACCTCCATATCCCTCATACTGACAGCACCTAGGATTAGTGGTACCCTTCCATTCAGGCTTTCAAGGGGCTGTGAACAGCCAGTCACCTCCTCCTATTACCAGCTATAATCTATTCCAGGTGCTAAAGGCAGAGGTTCCAGCTGCCTTCTGCCAGGCTGCTGGGAAGAACATACCAAGGGCTTCAGCAGAGGTCAAAAGCTCTGCCAAGGAGAGTTGGGCAGGAGTTAGGAGAGCACAGAAGCATCATCACTGGCTGTTTGTGTGTGGGGAATGTGCAGGGTTCTTTCCTAATCTAAATAAGAAAGGCACAACAGCAAATAGCATAATAAAAGCGCTTCAATAGTAAGATACAAATAAGAGCGGAATACAGACAGTACCTCCTAGATCTCTTTGTCCTGGGAACCCTGCTTTGATGCAGCATCAGATAGACCTGATAAAGCAGTGTAGTTGCCTCAGACTCTGTGTTTTGAAATTAAATATGGAACTATTTCATTATATTGTGGTCAATATATCACATGCCTGAATGGTGCCTAGGCACCCAACTATAGAGACATTGCTTGTAACACTGATCTCTTCATGGCTACCAAAGCAGGAGAATGCTGGTAGCAAGAGATACCGGGCAGCAGGAAGACATGCCTGCAAAGGGTGACATGGTTAGGAAATACGTTAAAAGAGCTGCGCTGATTCCACATTGCAAAATAAGGGATGATGTTTTACTTTTGATTGGCTCCTGCTGTTTTCCTGCTAGAATAGGCTCATTGGCATCAACAATGTGGAAGGCAAGCCTCAGCATGTTTTCTGTGAACAAGTCACAGGCTGGAAATTGTAGAATAGGAATGACTGGATGGTATACTGTCTTATGGCAAATACAGTCCTCCCCAAAAGATCATGGTGAATTCACATTAATTTTTCTTTTGCTGAAAGAATGAAACCCACAGGCAATAGGGAATACAATGCTGTCACTACTAGTAATCAGCAATGACCCTTCCATAATGCTCCTTCCTGTCTGGGCATAGGACTTTTCCTTACATTTAGATTAAACTTGACCTTTGATTAAGCAAGACTTTGAAGGTTCCAGTAGCCCATGCAGGCTAAGTAATTGCGACAGTTAAGTTCATAAGAGACATCTATAACATGAAGAGCAAATGTTAACAGCATGAAAAATCTTACTGATCATCTCCAAACTGGTCTTTTTAGAAGAACTTGTGGGACTTGAAGGATCCAAACCCATCACCTGAAAATTTGTGTTAGAAAGTGGTGAGAGTATAAATTGGACTTCAGGGATGTACAAGCTGAATGGCATTTAATTTGTGCTCCTAATATATCATTAGAGAATCTATAAAATAGTTTAGCTCATACTTTTAAACCACAATTAATTTGAAAGAGCAGTTGGAGCTTGTGGCTAGTTTTTGCTTCCTTATTATTTTGCAAAAAATTATTACATAGGAGTTAATCAGTTAATCATACCTCATCGTTTTTTCAGTGAATTTGCTCTTCTTTTCAAGTGTAGTCAGGTATGCAGCTGGGAAAAGATCTGTGGGACATCAGTGTTGTTCTGGTAGTTGAGCTTTTAACAGCAAATGCCCAGATTTTCCTGCTCAGAGAATATATCTATGTAAAAAATCTGTGTTAAAAGATTTTGATGTAAGATTAACAGGTATTCATTGCCTTTTTTTTTTTTTGTAGATTATATAGAGATAATTCAAGGCACAAAACTTCAAGAAGGCCAAGAGCTTAAATATGTGACACTAGTCCAACTTATGGAACGATGAACATCTCCAGCTGTCTTCTAAAGCTTTTAAAATTAAGTAATTTATTTATACACTTAAACATGAATTTGATGGCAGCTTTAAGCTTCTTTATTAGAAATTTGCCACAGAATCTAATTCAAGAGGCAATTTAACTTTACTAATAGTGGGAGGAAATATGAGCATAATGTGAGGTATTTTTTAATCTTAACTGCCATTCCTGCTATTGCAAGAAAGTGCTTTACACCTATCTAGAAAGCCATTATTAGCAAAATGAATAATTTATCACTTCAAATTTGCAAGAAATTAGCCCTCTCTAAGACTGAAACAAGAAGCCATTTAAAAAATAATAATTCAAAAACTTATGTCAGGTTCCTAATTTGAGGAACACTAGGAGTGTCCTAATGTGCAGTCCAGGAAACATTATTTTAAAACCAGCACCAACTTTTTTTCTCTATAAAAGTAAGTGAATGTCCATTTCTGCTACTTTATGTACATCATTACATGTATTTCAACTGAATTTTCACAAGTGGATAAAAAGTGGAAACTGTAGTATGGAAATCTCTGTGCTTCACCCTTTTAATGCTATTTAGATATATCCTCTGCTATTTAAACAATACCTCTAATATAGAGAGAATGGAAACAGAGTTAACACATTTTCTCTTTAAAATGAACTCTGCATTACTTGAAGTGTATAATTTTGTATTAAATACACTTGCATTTAACTAATTGCAAGTAGTTATGGAATCAGACTTTAAGTTGTGTTGAAAGAATAGCCTGTCTTAGAAAACAAGGGAAATCTGAGGCCCTATTAATTCATGAATAAGTATGGCAAAAGGACAAAGTTTATGGAACAATGTTATGTTAGTTACTGTCAGGTGAAATTGCACTGAGTGGAACTTATTTTCTGATTCCCTTTCTACTTCCATAGCTATCCACAGTGCAAAGTCTGTGTTAAATGCTACCAAGGCTGACAGTAGTGTGTGCTGTCTCTTTTGTGCTTTTTTAAACAAATACTCATCAGTGAAGAAGCAGTCTAACATTTTTTAATATCTGGCAAGGTATTCACTCCACTTTAAAAAGAACTATGATTAAAAGTTGATAAGATACTGGAAATGTTTAGAATTTGAATTGCATAGTAAAAAGAGACAACTGTGTCTACATAAATATGATACACATGATGGATGGATCGTCAGGCTGTATTTACTAAGGTGATGTTTCTGTGTAAACTCCATTGCTAATTAGAGGTTTATTTTGGA
The DNA here is from genome assembly GCF_047495875.1 of Pithys albifrons albifrons. NCBI lineage: Eukaryota > Metazoa > Chordata > Aves > Passeriformes > Thamnophilidae > Pithys > Pithys albifrons. Next base: position 80,751,670 of record NC_092461.1, read on the forward strand.
GAACAAAACACAAAGCCAGTCAGTTTGATGAGTAGAGAGCTTAGGAGCTAAGCTCTCTAGCTGTCTTTGACTTCAATCAAGAAATATCTATGTTTACACAAATGAAAACATTAGCAAACTTTAGTCAATGATTATCTGCAGCAACACTGCAGTGCTGGATTTACTGCTTCTGGATTCTTCCCGCACATTTCTGGTGGTCTGCAGGGAGGAGGCAGAGGTGCTGTCCTGTGAGAGCCAATTTAAATTCTTCCCCATCTGCAAAAACTTTCTTCTCTTTCCCCTTTCTCCTCCACTACCCTGCAGCCCAAGGTGACCCCACCACAGGTACTCCCAGGAATGCGCAAATTTCTGGTTCAAGGCTCTATCAGCCTGAAGATAACGTTTGTGTATCTCCTCATGAGTTGTCCACAAATCCATGTTTTTCTCTCTTTTTTTTTTCAGCTTTCCTCATTTGTAAAAGCAAGGAAAAAAACCCTGATTGGTAGCTCATGCACAATACAACTAAGCAAGACTTTCTTTTTTTTTTCTTTTTTTTTTTATTGAGCCTCTTTTGTAAATGCCATAAAGGAACATGAAAAAATAGCTATTGTGTCTGCAGGATTTTTGATAAAATATCAAGAACTACAGAAGATTGGAAGTTGTTCTGACAATGAATTACTGAATACAAGCCAACTATAAAGTAAACAAGTTGGCCATAGAGTTTACAACATGATTTGGGGGGAATACTTTGTATTATAACATTTCGAAAGTACCCTATGAATTCCATAAGCTGATGACAAAAACAACATCTAAGATTCAATTAATTAGCATGCCAATGAAGGTGTAAACAAAAGGCCCTACAGGACAAAACCCAAAACTTTAAATCCCAAACCAGAGGACTAACAGGTAGGTTAAGAATTTCCGAATGAGTCTGTTTTGTTTGGGTTTTCTTTCCATAGAATCATTAAAGTTGGAAAATACCTTTAAGATCATTAAGTCTAACCATCAACCCAGCACCACTACCATGTCCATCCTTGGACCATGTCTCAAATGCCATATCCACATGGGTTTTTGAACACTTCCAGGGAAGATGACTCTACCACTTCCATGGGCAGCCTGTTTCAATGCTTCACAACCCTTTCCATGGAAAAAGAATTGAGGTTGTTTCCTCTTTCCCTTTACTTGTTACCTGGGAGAAAAGACTGACACTCACCTCACTACAGCTCCCTTTCAGATAGTTGTAGAGAGCAATAAAGTCCCCTCTGAGCCCACTTTTCTTCAAGCTAAACAATCCCAGCTCTGTCAGCTGTTTCTCATAAGCCTTGTGCTCCATACCCTTCACCAGCCCTGTTGCCCTTCCTTCTATGGACTTGCTCCAGAGCCTTGATGTCTTTCTTTTAGTAGGAGGCCTAGAACTGAACACATCTATCTTTTGCTTTATGGGGAAATCAGATGCCCTATTAATAAAAAAAGAAATAAATACGAGCAAAAGGACAAAGTTTGTGCAGCAAGCTTATTTTAAGTATTGAAGTTTTTGCACTAGTTCAATTTTCAGACGTTGCAAAGTTATTTTTAACAAGGTGTCCTAGTTCAGCAAGTGGGACCACTTTACCACTGTGTGGGTGTGACCAAAGCTATGTATTCTAAACCCTCTACGTCAATTCTCATGAACCATTAACAATGGACTATTTGCAGCAGCTGCCCATGGCACCCCCAACCCCTCAGGATGTAAGCTGGGTGTTAAAGAAGTCTGTGAGATAGGAGTTGTGATAACTCCCCTCCAGGAAGTCATTAGCACCTTAACACCCAGCCTGAGGTGTCATGTCTGCTAATGGGCCATCAAGGATTCCCATGACTCACAGAGTTAAACCACCCATTGTGGGACTTCCCACCCTGGGGGAGGTACTGGGCATTCCCACCTGAACCTGAGGGTATATGATCTTGGGGTTTGGGGACTTCTGGGATTACTTGCCAGAACCAGAGGAGGACCAGAACCTTGACAGGACTGTGACTGCCACTCTCGACCAGACTGCAACCATCATCTGCACCAACAGGCCTTCCCCTTCCTTTTTCTTTGGATTTAGGGGAACCACAGTAGGGGTCTGAGCACAGGGACTAATGAACACCATTCTGTTTGTGCCCCAGGCTGCTGGGTTATACTTCTGGGGTTTGTGGAGCAAAATCAATTTGTATCATTGCATTCATTGTAATATTTTTATTAAATTGTAACTCTGACTTATAATCTCTTTTGTGTTGGATTCACTTCTGCTGGTTTACCTTTAAACCACTACACAAAGCTGTGCCATGGAGCAGTGTGTTCTTACAGGATATTTAATTGGGTTCTTAATCAAATTTGTAATACTAATAGAAAACTTGCTTTAAAGTAGAGAAGTACGTAAAATATATTAACGAGTAAATACTTGTAACAAAATGTAATTATTAAATAAATAATAAATATAAACTACTGTTAATGAGTTTAATGTACTTTCACTTTTAAGATGTGAAAATCTTGCTACATAGTGAAAGCTTCAGTAAGATCTAAGCTTTCCTGAGTTTATTCTGCAGCATTTAAGACAGCCACAGGATGGCACTGTAAAACTGCAGTTTTACAGTCAAAACCACTAGCTGCTTTCCCTAACACCCGCTTTAATGTGCTGATTGAAATCAATTCAACTAGTAGTCACAAAACAGATCCCATCAGCTTCCTCTTTAATGGCAATTTTTTTTCATTCTCTACACTGTCCCCAAAACAAATAAGCACCCCTGAGTTCAGTGTCACACAGGCCCTGCTGCTGGCCACTGAAGGCCAGGACTTGGTGCTGGAGCTACCCGGCAGCAAACTGGCCAGCTCTGGGATGCTTCGGGAAGACAAAACAGCCACTCTGATTGAAAAAAATGATGAGGCAGGCTGTTTGAAGGGGAGTTTTCCTGCTCCTGAGCAGTTTAACATTAGCTTATTTCATAAAGCATGAATTTCATGCATTTTTTCTTCACCAGCTTGATGTAACTTATTAGCTGCATGAGTATCCTCATCATGTGTAGAGTGCCCAAAGATCGACAGTATCAGGCTTATTTCACACACTGCTCCCCTGACTGTATTTCTGTAACAAGCAGAGTCCAGAGATGGTTGCAAAAGTCTTGGTGTGAGAGGGGTGCGGGTGCAGAAGCTGATGTGCAAGGTTTGAAAATTATTGTGAGTACAATGGCTACTTCTAGGCTGTAGCATTTCACTACATTTAAGGACTAATATCAATCTTTTGCTTCATCTAAATACCACATTACCCTCATCTCTTTGGAAAACAACTTTCATAGAGCCATTCATTCCTTAAAAATTTCTGATATTGGGCTCCTCTTGGTACCTACTGACCTACACCTACCTACTAACCAAGCCTATTTGCATTTGACAAGTAGGATGCCTTTAAAGTTCACAAGTTTCATTGCTTTGCCAAGGTAATGGGTTTAACTTTAATGTATTTTGTGTAATACTGACAAAATTCCACATCCCATCCTGAAGCAAATCTCTCATTAGAGTCAGTTTGAACTTTAACATAGAAAAAAAATGGTGAATAACTGAGCCTGGAATTTGGAATTACCATGTGCCAGACTTTGCAGCAGTGACTGCAATGAAGCCAACAAAATCCAAAGAATTTGCTTGAGATCAAATCTTTTGCTAGCAGTGAATAATTAATAGGTAATTGCTACTAAAAAAAAAAAAAGACTGTTGAGGCAAGCTAATAACTGTTCAGTTTAAATTCAAATGTCTTTTTTTTTTCTCTAATACATATTTTAAAACAACTGTCTTTAAAATAAGAGTTCATTTTTGTGCCCATGTGAATTGGCTATGCACTGTGAAAGAGCCTTTCCAAGAATGTTTGAAACATAACAGCTATCATGACAATTTTGAAGACATCATTCCTGGCTGGGAGTCTCAGAGGAAGAGAAAGTAAATGATGATTGAATTATCCCTTTATCTCTAAAAGTGATCTTTCTGAATCAGGACTAAGGCACTGTGAGGAAATGGATTTGAAGCACCAATATTTTTGCTATCATAATTCCCTCTGTTCTCTGAAGAGCCAGCATACCAAATTTCTGCTTTATAGAGGAGATTTCACAGGGCACAGTTATAAAATGACTTGTGACTCACTGGAGGGATTGGGGTACAGAGTAGTGGTAGCCATACACCACCTAAACTCTTCTTGCAGAAATGCTGGGGACGCAGAAACTCACCTGGTTTAATAGGAAAGTCAGTGTGACATACCTCCATGGCACATAAACAGGGCACATAAACTGGGAGTTACATGGCTAAACCAAGAGTAACACCTCTGAAATAAAAGTTCCAGGTCACAATTACCCAGTGCCTCTGCTCCAGCTACCAGATTCCCAGCCATGTCTGTGCTACTAGGCAGAGCATGTCTTCCCTGCCTGCTCTCTCTCTGCCCAGGTTTTGCCTTCTTCACCTCCAGAGGCAGAGGAGAAAGAGGCATCTGTAATCATTTATGACTAATGTAATCATTTATCATTAATGATTTAAAGACAGGCTAGGTGTGATTTGTGGAGGTGAGTGCCTCTCTCTGGCCAGAGCACACAAGCTGAACACCTCTCATTCACATATTTCTGAGTATGTTTCTGAAGGTCATCACCTGTTTTACAAACAGCAAAATAAGCACACATCGTGGCTTTTCAGCATTTTTTCAAAAAAGGGGTGAGGCCATGCTTCTTAGGCATTCCCAATCTGTCTGGAAGAGCAAGTAAGTCAGAGCCAGTGGAGGGCAATGCTGTAAGCTACCTAGGAATGTTAAAGATCCCAGTTTCAACATCTCTCTGATGAGTATTCTAACAAGATGCCACAATATTATAAAAAGGCTTTAAGTCTTTTTTTTTTTTTGTAATCTGAATACTAGCAGAATTTGAGTATTTCCTTAAAACACAAATCATTGGCGTATTTTAATCATTAGTTTAATCATCAGTTGAGACAATCAATAAAATCACAAATCCTGAATCGTACATATATTTCAATATATCTAAACAACTATTCTTGTCTAATTGATTAAGTATTTCAATGACTCCTTTATGCTCTACTAGGATGCTCAGTGGTTTAGAGAGAAGAAATCTCACAAATTAACCTTGTAATGGCAAGCCTTACACAAAGCTGGTTCCTATACTCCAGTGTCATCTGCAGGTTCCTTAAAAGTCTTTGAATTAATACCTTAAATATTTATACAGTGACTCCTTTTCCTAGGTTCTGTCAGGAACTAATGGGCTTTCAGTTAATAAATTATATGATGCACATTTAATAACTTCAGCAATGTGTGTAAACCTCTGTTCAATGAAGATGTAGAGACTCACACATTTCTGTGTCACCTGACACAACAACTGAACAAATTCCCTGGATCTTGTACAGTTATTTTCTACAAAAATGTCAACAGAGAGCTTAAATTAAAGGAAATTATCTGTTCAGGCATAGTTTTCCATTAATCAGTAGACAGAGCTCTTTCTACTGTCAGAAGGAAGCCATATGAAGATGTGATTGGAAGAGTCTAAGAAAGGCATCCCATTTTTGACTTTGATATAAGTGTAAAGATTTAAGAGGCAAAGCCGGAGGGTTACATTCCAGCTAAGAAATAACAGGTGTTAACTTCCAAAATAAACAACATTTACTGACATTGACTCTGAATCTGGCCCATTGTTTAGAAAATATTTTTGTCTGGTTAATGCTTCAGAATACAAAATAGCTTCACACAGTCATAGGCATTCTCAAATTGTCTAAATACAATGGATTGCATAAAAATGTTATTTTTACATACACAAAGTACACATGGCACATAATACAATATAATAAAATTTTAATAATCATGTTGGAAATACACAGTGTAGCTCTATGCCTTATGAAAATAGTGGCCCCCTATAACGAGATATAACCAGAGATCACAATAATATTTAGCACTATGTTTGGGGGTTTTAAAACCTTTTTTTCACTGTCATGGAACCATAGAATCGTATAGGTTGTAAAAGACCTCCAACATCATCAAGCCCCACCATTAACACAGCACTTCCAAGTCCACTGCCAAACCATTTCTGTAAGTGCTATCTCTATAGGTATTTTAAATACCTTTGGGGATGGTGACTCCATCACTTCCCTGGGCAGCCTGTTTCAATGCTTGAGAACCCTTTTGGTGAAGATATATTTCCTAACACCCAAGTTAAACCTCCTCTGGCACAACTTGAGGCAGTTTCCTCTTGCCCTATCACTTGCTATAGGAAGAAGAGACTGACATCCACCTGGCTACAACCTCCTTGTAGGTAATTGTAGAGACCCCTGAACCTTCTTTTCTCTAGACTAAACAACCCCAGCTCCCTCAGCTGCTCCTCATAAGACTTGTGCTTCAGAGTCTTCACCAGCTTTGTTGCCCTTCTCTGAGCATGCTTCAGCACCTCAATGTCTTTCATGTAGTGAAGGACCCAGAACTGAACACAGGATTTGAGGATTTGTACTCACCAGTGCTGAGCACGGAGGGACAATCCGTTTCCTGCTGTCCACACTATTCCAGATACAGGCCAGGATGCCATTGGCCTTTTTGGTCACCTGGGCACACTGCTGGCTCATGTTCAGCTAGCTGTCAACCAGCACCCCTAAATTCCTTTCTGCTGGAAAGCTTTGCAGACACTCCACCCTAAGACTGTAGCACTGCATGGTGCTGCTGTGGCCCAAGTGCAGGATCTGGCACTTGGACTTACTGAACCTCATCCAACTGGTCTCAGCCCATCAAATCAGCCTGTCCAGATCCCTCCAACAAATCAAGACTCCTGTCCACCTTGATGTCATCATCAAACTGACTGAGGGTGCACTCAAACCCCTCATCTGGATTATTGATAAAGATATTAACCATGACTGGCCCCAGCACTGAGCATGGGGGAACACCACTTGTGACCAGCCACCAGCTGGATATAACTCCAACCACCACCACTCTCTAGGCCTGGCCATCCAGCCAGTTTTTTTACCCAGCATAGAGTACACCCATCTTAGCCATGAGCAGCAAGTTTCTCCAAGAGAATGCTGTGGGAAATGGTGTTGAAAGCTTTACTGATGTCCAGGTAGAAACAGCATCTGACTCATGCAGTGAGTCACTTTTTAGTGGCAGGACACGAGGTTAGCCAAGCAGGATCTTTCATAAATCCGTGCTGGCTGTACATGCCACATGATGGCATTCAAATATGCTGTTCCATGACCGTCCCTGGCACCAAGGTCACATGGACAGGCCTGTAGTTTCCCAGATCCTCCTTCCAGCCTGTCTTGTAGATGGGCTTACCTCCCATCACCTAGAACCTCCCCAGAACTGAAGGATTTATTGCTGTATCACAAGTATTCTTCATCTCTGAAACAAACCTCATCTGTCAGCACTTGTATTAGAAGACCCCAAATTGCCTGGAGGCCTCATTGGGTAAGTCTTCATCAGGGGGCACCCTTGCCTTCAAGTCAGCATAGCGCAGTAACTCGAGCTCCACTGTCAATGTGGTGCTGCCAAGGCTTACACCTCAGCTGAGCTGTGCAGTGGAAACTGTGCTCATTGGTGTCCTGAGAAGGACACACTGTGGACCACTTAGGGAGGAGGCTGGGGATTAGTGTTGCAGTGTCTTGTCTAATTCTATTTCCCTTGTTGTTTTTTCTTTTGTTTTTTTAAAGCTGCAATAGTAAAACTTAATACTTCCTACAAGTTGTACATACAGTAGTGGAAGGAATACAGATCTGTTTGCTCCAGTGAGTACAACCACCCTTCAGAAGCTAGTTGGGAAAGAACTGCCTCTGTCACATTGTTAGGTGTTGCTGGTTAGTTCTTTGGTAAAAACATTGAAGGTAATGGCTAGGCTTTCCTAATAAAAGCAAAGTGGGAAAAGGTTTGTCAGGCTGTTAAATGAGACATACTGTTAGTCCATCACAGCTAATATTCTGAGACATGAGTGGGGCAGAACTGTGTTTATTACATAGAAACAGAACCTCTTATAAAATTGGTTAACATTTTTGCAGTAGATGTTACATGTTGCACATAGGCAACTCTGATGGCAGTCCTTTTTCAAATGCTTTTCAGTGATTTCCTGGGTTGTTCAGTAAGTTATCTGGATACAACTTCTGCAAGGACATGTTATGGTTGTATATTACTGCTAATGGAGAATTCACCTTAATTTATGACTTCTACCTTTACAGCTTTTTTTTTTCATTCAAAGCACTTATTTGAAAACTAATAAAGCATGTAAGCATTATAGTAATAGTTAAGATTTGTTTATGAGATTTACGAGGAGAGTTTGAGTTGACACAAATTGCATCTCTAACTAGTCAATTACTGTTCTTCGCAGAAGAGTGATCCATGAGAATAACAGTAATTATCAATACTAAAAGAGAACATGCCATGTCCAGTGCTTTACATTTTACCTGTGTTTATACTTGTAAGCATTGCTTTGCTAATTAGAAACAGAAATAAGTACTTTTGAGTATTTACATCTCAGTGTTTCTGTATGAGACCTGGCTGGTGTACAGTTCTTTCAGCCCTGTCTTCAGCAGCAAGTGCCTCAGAGGAAGGCAAATTTATATCAACTTGGCAGATCCTTAGTTTGTCTTCCTGTTTAGAGTTTCCTAATCCTGAGCACCAACAACCTGGCTCAGTTCCTGAGGCCTGAGGTGTTTTCTAGATCCTTTGATAAGACTGACAGGTGAAATTCTTCCCCCCCCCCAAAATTATGTAATTCTCAAGTCTATATGTTGCTCTATCCAAATTTGTGCCCCCTTTTTTTTCACGCCTACCTGTGTGCTTCTTTCTTCCTTCACTTCTTACAAGGTTAGCAATTTACAACAGCTTGGACCAGCAAAACCCAATTCTCCTTTTTAAGTGCTGATTCAGAGTAATTATTCCTCTTGGGTGAGTGTAATTCAAGGCGTAATCGTGCAGTTTGCTGTTGCTTATATTCACCTTTTCCCTCTTGTTTAGGAAGCAACCTTGTTCAGCACAAACATTCGTACAACTCATACAGGAGAGGGCATATCCTTGACTTATCATCATCTGTGATTTTTTTTCACTTGACAGGTTGAAAAATGCATACACCTATTTTCTCTGATGGTTCCCTTATCACTATGGGCCTTCCTGAGGCTAAATCTGCTCAACCATTCAATTTTGATTCTGGAAGCAATGTTAAGGCCATTAGCTGTGTTCACATAAGGATGCTGTTATAAAACCTGACATGTTTATTAATCATAAATTCAGGAGATGTTCTGCTTCAATCTTTCTGGGGTCTGCTTATGCTTCATTTATGATGTAAAGTGAGGGTTTGGCGGGAAGGTAGTGTATTTTTAGATCGGTATTTATGTCAGGTAGCAGAGAGTGTTTTTTATTTCCATATCACTTTCCACCCAAGGAAGTGCACTTAGCTCTTTTGCACTTGTACTGCATATAGTTTGCTCCAGAGTGAGACAGTGAAAAAGTGCAGTTAGAGAAGTTCAAGAACAGCTGGTTGCAGACAAATCTTCACTCTGCCTTATCGGGGGGGAATAGCACCATTCTTTTTCACCATAGATTACCATTTATTATTCAGTATCATGATACCATCACTTGAGTGGGAGGTAAAAATGTCCTATTAGAAACATCTTTCTTGCTGCTCCATTCCACCAGTGGCTTTTAAAGGAAAGCTGCCAAAATCTGTATTCCTGAAATACTACCTGTCTAAATGAGTATCACACTGGTGGTTTCCAGACTGCTAGTTAAATACACCTTATGATAATAACTTTTGGATTGCAAAACTGACTCAGTTAAGATATTTGTAACACATTGTATATTCAGCCTAGACTCACAAAACGGCTTAGCAAAGTTTGCTAGCCTTGGAAAACTAGAATGCATTTCCATTGAAAGGGAGGGAAATAGACTGAAACCTTCTGCTAGCATCTGCCAGCACATTGTTCTGAGCCCACCAGCCAAGGTTATGCCTGCACTCAGCCCTGGCTACAGATAAGATTTCTTATCACTTGGAAAGCAACTGTCTGCAACTCTGTTATAATTGCATTTTCCTCTAATTGCCTACATTTGTTCAAATCCAATAAACTAAAAGTGAAATGCAGCGAGGCAGAAAATGTGTAGATCAGCACCAAAGATAATGTGAACGCAGTGGTCTGTGAACCAAGGTTTCTGAATTTTGCACGTGTAGGGGAGTTGAAGGCAGCAGAAGAGGTCAGATTTAAGACCACAATATGGGAAGAGACAATATGGGTCACCACATCTAGTCTTCAATCTCTCAGGCAACCATATCACAGAATGACTTTCGTCAGTTTGTTGAGTTCTGCATGTAGGAAATTTTAATGACAAATGCATAGGCTGACAACTGTTGTTTCAAATCCTCTGAAAATATTTCTTGTCATCTTCCCCAGCCCAGGAAGATATGATTAAAAATAAAATACTCCAACTTTTTGCCCTGGTCACCCCAATCCAACCTCCTGTTTTAATTTCATTCTTAAATGCCATTTGCATTCCTTTCGAGCCACATATCATTTTCCACCTCTTTGAAAAAGCCTGCCTTGTTGTTAGCTGACCTAGCCACACATCAGAGCATCAGTGCTACTCTTCCACTTGCCTCCATGGCTGCTGAATGTGCCGTTGTTCCACCCCAGGTGTAATCATTAACTACAATATTCTGTCTTCTCACACTCCAGTAAGTGCTGAAACCCTGTGGTTGTATACCACAATTAATCTCTTCTGATGTTCAGGTACAGAACAGATTCTTGTGTGATTCTCTCTATTGGGAAGTTGCTCATTAGAGGCTGTAAAATAAGACAGATGACAATTATGGGTGGGCCTTTCTTCCTTTTATTTTGCCTGTACTTGGGCTCGAAGATTGTATTTTCCCTTTGATTTGCTCTGTTTTATTACTTTTAAGGTATTTTTTTTATGCCAGTTGCTTTTCATCTGCTTTTTTCACCCACTGAGCTGTATCTTCTGCCTCCAGGCTGTGCTCTGTGTGTTGTCCTTAGCATCCCTTACCCATAACTTGGCTCAGATCTCACCAGCCTTTGTTTGACCATACAATGACCCATATTATTTAATAGGATTGCAAATATTGCTTTCATATAATAATACCTAGATGCAGTGCTTTACCAGTTGCTTGAGAAATTTTATTTCTTTATTAAGGCCCTTTGAACTAAGCATTCCATATGTTTCGTTAAGTCAGAACTTGGACATTTAAAAGTCAAGCTATTAATTGCCAGCATTGATTCTTCAAATGTCTAGAGATATATCTGCCCTTTCCTTTGATAATGTCTCTGAAAAATCCCAAACTGAGACCCTGGTATGTGTTTTAGGGAGTTTTAATTAGATTCTGTTTTATCATTTATCAAGCATATGAAGGTAAATGCAAAGTTTCTTCTTCTATCAGTAAAATTTGTGTAAGAGTCATGGATCTGGGATTAAGGCTCCACAGCAACTTTGATTGAATTATTTCCTAAGTTCTTTTTTGCAATCATTATTGTAATAGACTCTGGATGGAAATACCTAAACCCCTTCACACTGAGTCAAACTGATTTGCAGTACTGATTTGCCAAATTTCATCAGGACCAAGATAAAAAGGGCTTATGCTTTCAACTGGGGAAACATGCCTTTATTTTAAACACTAAATCAGGCACAGAAAGTTGGATCACTTGGTGTTTCATTTTATTTCTAAAATAGGGTTTCAACTTCCCTCTGGCTTTTTCCCTTAAGACTTTATGATACAAGAGCATTCTCAAGTACACCTAAACAATTAGAATAAAAATGAGGGTTATTGGTACAGCAGCAACGAACTTTGCAATAACATTCAGTTGCCTGGTCTTTACTGTGGCATGCAAATTTTCATGGAGCCAGGACACAGGCACATTAACATTAACAATGCCTGGAGAGAATTGCTTATTTTAAGAAGTCTATCAAAATTGGCATATTGGCAGATTGAGCAGGGAGAGTCTTTAAGACTCCTACTAGATAATGCTAAACTAATGGTCTCACTTAAATCCCATCTGTCTCTGAACTATATGTAGGACCCCATGGAAATGCCTGTCTCTGTTCAGGACCCTCAGGGTTATCTCTGCCTTCTGTTTCCAGAACAGAGCATGAATTTTCTTATTTCTGAAAATTAGGTAACTACAGTGACCCATTAAATGTAGAATACTTAAACAGTCTTTGGAGGAGGGACTGGGAATTCTGCCACCAGCCTATAAACTCATGCTTATTTTTTGATTCTTGGCACCCATGGATGTTTAAGAAAATCCTGCTAATTTAAGCAACAGCTTTACAAGAGGTGGGGATATTCCCTCATCCCAGAGTGACGTGTAGTTCCTGGTTACAAGATGCTTCAGAAAGCTGGACCTTGTACACCACAGGCAGCTGAACTGAATCTGCTCTGGGCACAGAAATATGTCTGGGAGAAGTTGTAGTGCCAACCATGCAGGCATGTGATGATGTGATGGACACTTGGATGACCTGACTTCTGTGAGACAGGCCAAGAAATATCTTTTAATATATCAGATTAGATTTAGGTAAGGATAATTCGGGCTTTCTCTTCTACTTTCCAAAAATTGCTGTTTTCTTTCTTAAAATGCATTCAGAATGTGAGAAAATGACCTTCAAGAGCTCCATGAAAAAGAGTACCTGTGGCAGAGGTGATGTGGCAGCAATTATAGGAAAAGCTACTTCATTCCCTTTGGATAATCTGCCCCTACTTTTTTCAGTTTGATTCAGAAAGCCACAGACTATGAGTAGCATTTAGCAAACATCCATGTTGCTATTAGACAGGTACAGGCTATTTTACAGAAACTTATGAGTGTAGATGTGACTGCTCATAAAAGTAGTGATGAAAAGTAGAACAGCATATGCTTTCAATATTGCAATGGTATCCTCCATGGAATGACTTCAAATACATTTTTAACTGATGTCAAATCTGTCACCACACTAACCATAAGAGGAGGGAGAGGCTGAGACATGGAGGCTATGTGCAGATGGTTAAATAAAGCAGGACAGGGCCCTCTGTGTACTCCTGCAGGTTGGTGGTGTGTCCTAGGGCATGTCCATGTACTAAAGTCTCCTTTTCCTGCAGAATAGCTGGCAAGCACCTAAGGCAAGTGGGTTTTCATGGTGCCTGGGAGAACTGTTGTGAACACTGGATGAAACAGTGCTCCAGAGAACATGGATGATGCACATGCACAGTGCAGGATCAGAGGTTGCCTCCATTTAACATAGACAGACAGACTAGCTATTTGGCTTGCATACACACAGGGAAGTTCTGCAGAAGTAAGAGGTGACTAACCAGTCATTTATGCATTTGCTGGAATTCTAAAATATAACAGCAAGTTTGCAGCAAAGAAATAAAACTTCCAGTAGTTCCATGTAACATGAGACTTGCTGCTGGCCTAATTATCAGGAGGAAGAGCATCTCATTTCTAGGCTACATACAGACCCAAATCTCTCTCCTTTTGTTCCATACTATGGGTAGTTCAAGCTTGTATTCTGCCTAGAGGTCTGCAGAAAAATGGACCCCTGCACAGGCAGTCCTTCACCTCCAGGTCCAATTCTTCATGGGTGAGGCGATTCAGCAGCTCCACAAGGGGCCTAATAAAACATTCCAGGAAAACTCCAGGGACAGACAGTCATTAAAGGCTGTTAACAGCACCATAATTAAAAATAAATTAACAGGAAATCTGAAATTGCCTTAAGAATTGTTCCTGTCTTGTGTCACATCTTATAAATCTCAAATTACCTTTGAAATTTGACTTACTATTTCAGAATAACTGCAAGATCAACAAACCACTGCAAAGTAGTTATAAACCTTAAAAATTTGCTTCTTTAGCACTAAGACCAGAGGATATCTCTGACAGTCTGAGTACCGCTGATGCTTTTAAAACCCTTTATTTACTTTAAAGGAAAGAAACAGCACAAGAAAAGATTGTTCAGTAACTGCAGCAGTATTTATAGTTAATATTTCTCCAGCATGACTGTTGCATTCTGCTGAACTTGAAACCAGTTAACCCCTTTTAGCCAAAGCATCCTCTCTGTCACAGGAAGTGTTAGGTAGTTTCTGCATCGTCGTTTAGACAGTTGTTTATTATAAGACCTACATAATGAATGAAAATGACAATCTCTTCCAAAAGAGTATGGGTTGAGCTTCTCAGCATTTTAGAAAAGGCTATGCTTAGATTTAAAGGATTCCCTCTGATATCAATACATTTTTAAAAATGCTGAGATAGAGGAACTATATAGGATTTTGACTCCGTGGAGAACATAAAACTTGCTTCAAAATTAATTATGAACCTATAGATATATGCTAATGAAACTATAGATACCTACTGTATGCTCAGCAATTTAAAAGACAATGACAGGATTTGGTTTTGAAGTAAAACAAAATTTATACTCAGTGTGTTAAAATGGCTATGGTTTGATTAAAAGCCTGATGCTATCAGATATTTCATTAAAAGGTCAAATCCTGTAGAAAAGTAATTATATGATGGTCTTAACTTTTCCTTAAAAACAATGCAATTGATTTTATTGCAACTCCTACCTCACTGCAGAGAAAAGCTTGAAAATGTTTCTCCATGTGCATTTTATAGACTCCAAACCTGAAGTCAGATAAAAGGGGGATAATAGACTTTAAAAATCCAGGTCTTTTGTGAACTCATCTGCATCTTTTTTTTAGGGCTGACAATCCTTCTTCCTTAAGAACAAACAAAAAAAAAATTTGCATTGTCAAAGAATGTCAGAAAATATAGCTCGTCATTTTTGTCAGTTTACAAGTTTTTCATCATTGCTAGTAGTGCTGTTTCTCTTTTATTAATTAGACTAAAAAGTTCTTCCCAGTTTCAGGTTATTTTTTCTCCTTGCCCACTAACATTTTTGTTTAGTCTGCAAAGCAATTATCAGCTACACTGTGTCATGTAAAGCCCAGCAATTGTCTTGGAATATTTTCTCTTCCAAACCTGCATGCATGAAATTCGGTTTTGCATTCTGCCAGGCTGTGTGGACACAGGGCAGTGTTTTTCATTTTTTTTACTGGTCCAACTACCTTGGAGCAGCCCGAGGGAATCGATCCATCCTCACAGCACAACACAGCACAGCGTGGGGCAGGAAAAGGGCAGGAGGAAACCCAGAGAAAAGTAAAGTGAAAAATGTTTGAACAAAACCAGTCCAGGACACTAAGGGACTATTTCTGCTCAGACGTTTAGTTCTTAAGTTGTCCAGATGAGGCCACTGTTGTTATATTATCTCGATTTCAAGAAAGAAATTTAATTTGGTTACCTCACAGTTTCCCCGTCTCCACAACTGCAAGTGTGCTCAATAGCCTGTTTTTCTGTTGGAGAACAAAGAAAAGGAAACGGTTATTTATTTTTATTTCACACAGCAGTTACGGTACTCATGGAGGCAGGAAGGTAAATGGACAATGAGACCTGCAGATGTGGAATTTCTTTTTTAAACCCCCTTTGCTGATGTTTGCTGCCTGACAGGCAGAGGAGATACAGCAGTGCAATAGCAGGAGGTACTGTGAGGCTGAAGCAGAGCAAGCATTTTTCTTTGATAGAGATCCCCGGGTGAAGCTACTCAGCCACAGCCCAGCCCAGACTGTGCTAGGCTGTATCACAGGCTTAGTTTCAAATGGACAGCATGGTGCAAAGCCAGGGAAGGCTACAGAGCATATTGGCTGAGTCATGCTGTTAGGAAACAAGGATTTCTGTGGTGAGAGGCCAGAGTGGGCACTGCCAAGTCCCCAGGCAGTGAACTCCAGTGTGTTTTGGAGACAGGGATGACGTTCTCATCCAAAAATATCTGGCCAGCCATGTGGGAAGTCTGTGACTACAGGAAGACTATGTTTCCTTTGTGTTTTTCTTTTGTTTTTTACTACAAGTGTCCTGCAGAAGGAAGAACTCTGAAGTGAACATGGAGCCATGTCGCAGGTAGGAGCCCAGTCAAGGAGAGCCATGCTGGTCTCTGGGTAGAGCTGCGGCAGGATCCTCATTCCAGCAGTGAGACTAAAAGAAGGGAAATGCCTAACTTTATAAATGCTCTCTATACAGCTTTTTTTCTTCTTCTCATTTTCAAATCCATGGAGGCTCTCTGATTATAGGTGTTGTTTTGACAGCAGCTGGGCTGATAGCCCAGAGGCAGAGCTCATGAGAGGCTCTTGCTTTTGGTTCTCCACCTACTTAGGCTGAAGGGCCACATTTTTGGCTTATTTTTTCTATCACACAAGGCCTAATCTGTCCTGAGCTCAGCCAGCTGCTAGTTTTCCTCTGCTGGGTGGCTCCTCTGTCTGCAGTGGCAGGGTTTTCTCTGCCACTCTGGGCAGCATGTGGGGGCGATGGTTAACAAGAATCAGAGCTTATGGTTGCAATGGCATTTAATATAATGTTTGTGTGCAAGCTGACAAATATTGCCAAAAAGTGCTTGTGAGGAAGGGATCTGTGACTCACAGTCAGGCTGCCAACCTGTTCTAGCCAAACAGATACAGCTGGGCTCAGCCCTTTTCAGGCTTGCCCAGGCACTCCAGGGAATGCAGTATTTTAGCCTCAGGACTAGCTGACAGCCCTGTTAAGGCACAAGTTTTAATTGCATGCCTCATTCAGCTTGCCACCATCTTGCTCTGTTCACTGTGTTCCTGACTGCTCTACTCTTGTAGGACCCCAGTTGTCAGACACAACTGCAGCAATGTTCCTCTGTCTCCTCTCTTCCAAGCAGATGCACCTCTGTGAGGGACCCAAAGCTCAAAGGAGACTGACTGGTGCTTGGCAGTAAGGGACTGTGGAAATTTAGTCCAAAGTGGTTGCTGAAGTGCCTTGACTCCCATCTGCATTTTCTGCATAATCCTTTAACAACTGAGCTAATGCAAGGTTTTAAGGTGAGGATCTCTGAAATGAGGTGATAAGGGAGGGTACACTCATCACCAAATTTCTCAGGAAGCAGAAACACATCTTCATCACCAAGGATCACCCAATAGAGAGGAAGATTCCTGAAAGTCTTTTACTATATGTTGCAATTTTTACCTAGTTTAAATGGTGTCTAAAGTTTTTGCAGATCCTGTTTAGGGTCCATTTGAGTTTAAACTCACTGCATACATATTCTTGTAGCAATACCATTTCCTTTCACCAGCAGAGCTCTTCAGCTGTTGCTGGTTATTATTATACCTCACTGCTTCCTTCCTCTCCCATCAGTCCTTCTATCTCAGATCTAAATGTCATTTATGATTCAAGCTATTTGACTGATAGTGCTCCTGTACCCCAGAATAGCCCAGAAAGACACAAAAGTTAACAGGGAAAGGGACATCAAGTGGTTTTATTTTCCAGAGCACAAAAGAATCAGACCCCAAAAATCTGGTTGATACATATGAAAGAAGAGGAGGACATTTAGGACAGAGTAATTTGGGCAGAACTGTGAGGCATAATGGCAACATGGGTAGCAATCACCCAAGTGGATGCAGATACCACTGGAAAATGTCACTGCTGCAGTGAAGGTGCTACCTTTTCTGAAAAGAAAAAGGACTATCCTCACTGCAAAGGGGATGTAAAAGGCTAACACTTTTAGTGAGTGTTATTCTCTTTTTAATATTTTTTTTTATTTTTTAACTAAACAAAAGCAAGGACTGACATAAAAAGTCAGTGTTACCAGTCTTTTTGTGGTGTGCAAAATTTTCTGGTAGACTAGTAACTACTTCAGTGAAATCAGGAACATAAAAATAAAAATTATTATGAAAATGTCCTTTAAATCTGAATTGAAATGATGGCTTCTTTTCTTGTTTTCTTCTTTAGCTTGCTTGTTTGTTTTTATGAAATCACTCTTGTTAATTGTCCTGTAGCCGTGGTATGTACCAGATAGCCAAGAAAGCTGACATGGTGAAGTTATATACAGCATCGTTGTGACCTTTTTGCAGTGAAGATACATATCTGTCCAATAAAGCCCAGGCCAAATGACAGTGACAGCTGTCTTGTGACATTCAGTTTGAATTGAACGGGTTTGCCTGCAAGTCAGTAGCAAGTATTTCATTACAGACTCTGCACCAAGATCAACATATGCCCCCAAAAGTGAAACTTTCCCTCAGCAGCTATGGAAACTGCCCTTGTGGACTGAGACGCACTTGACAGGCTCCTCCTTGTCTCCTTGCTTTGACTTTCCCACCTCCTGCAAGCTGTCATCCTCTGCTGGCATTTGCATATTGGTTTAGCACTTGCAAGGGTAGAAAACCTCACTTCTCTCAGGAGAGAACCAGAGTGTTATGGGAACTGAGCACTCAAAGAACGAGGGGCGAAGCAACATGGGTTTTCTTAGGAAAGGTCCAAAGTTGCCCGCGTGGGAAGATGCTCTTCTCTCAGGGAGAGAGCCCAAGTCACTGCTGAAACGGGGATTGCATTATGTCAGCCTGAGCCTCATAATGAAAGGGATGACCAGCACGCCTGACTTCTTGTGGGGACTGCCTGAGGTGCAGAAGCTGAACCTGTCACGCAACCAGTTGGTGGTGATTCCTCCTTCACTGGGGAAACTGGACAGGCTGGTAGTGCTGAACTTGGGTGGCAATTGCCTCAAGAGTCTGCCTAAAGAGATCGGGCTGCTGAGGAACCTCAGGGTCTTGTTCATCAATATGAATTGCCTGACAGAAGTGCCAGCAGAGCTCAGCTTATGCAGGAAGCTGGAGGTTCTGAGCCTCTCACACAACCGCATCTCGCAACTGCCTTTGAGCTTCACTGACCTGACAAGTTTGAGGAAACTGAACCTCAGTAACAACAGTTTTGTGCAAATTCCCCTTTGCATTTTTGCACTGAGGAGCTTAGACTTCTTGCACCTAGGTTCCAACAGGCTGGAAAACCTCGCAGAGAGTATCCAATATCTGGTCAATCTGCAAATCTTTATTGCAGAGAATAACAACATACGCAGTCTGCCACGGTCTCTTTGCTACATCACCACTCTGGAGTTACTAAACGTTGATTACAATGCCATACAGACTCTCCCTGATGACCTCTACCTTTTGCACCGGCTGCGCCGCATTGCCTGGAACCCAATGGACAAAGGCCTCCACATCGCCCACAACCCCCTGACCCGGCCCCTGCCCGAGGTCGTCGAGGGAGGGCTGGATGTCCTCTTCAACTACCTCAGGGAGAAAAAGCAACACAACTGAGCTTCCACAGATCTTGGGATTAAGCCTGTCATCAAGACTCAATTGTATCAGAGAGCTTTCCTACACAGGCATTTCCACTTCATAACTCTTGGATTTTGAAGGTTGTGGATGGCTTTAGTAACATGAGGAAAACAAGTAAAGTATGATGGTCTTGATTAAGTGCAAACTTTCTAAAAATAGCCACCTCTGTAACCTTCAGTGTTGGTGTGCCCTGGGCTGTTTTTAGAAAAACACCCAACAACAAACTTGTGATAAAATGTTTCTTCTTCATTTGACAGAAACAAATTAAGGCAGACTACCAGACAGGAAGAAACATGTATTTGACAGCCATTAGATTTCAGAAATATTAATATGAATTGGATTTACTGTATGTAATTGCAATTACAGTTTTACTCGTATTCACTTCTTCATATACAGGTAAACCACTACATAAACACTGCCATCTAAGTGAATCTCAAGGAAAATGTTTGCTTTTGCCAGTGAGTACATCCTGAGCTGTATTAGCTCACAGACTATATTACCAGAGAGTTCAATACCATTGGTTGGTCATACCACAGTTGTGCTCTGGCCTCTATAAATTACAGGCAGACATTGCTGTTGATGAGGTGATTTCCCAGTTCTTTGGAAGAAGATCCCAAACTTCCCCAAAGCTCACGTTCGTGAGCTCGTGACGCATGGAGACCTTCCCATGGAGCCTTCTAGGATGTTGACAGCGGTGCATCACATCAGCCAGGAGCAGCATCTGCACAAATCAGAGAAAGCACAGTGGGTTCTTCCCTCAAACAGAGGATAGAGTTGCTCATTGCTATGTGTACAACTGTTCTCCATTCCCTTTTCTGCACCCCTTCAACTGGAGCTATGGAGTATCTTTACTCAGGAGGAAGTACATCTCCAAAAGGTGAAATATTTTTTTCAGGAAAAGCAGCATCAAACAAGTCATTACCTTAAGTAAAAGTTTCAAAAACAAGTAGTTATTTCTGTGATTTTTGGTAGCAGCCAGTAGTATAAACTCAGGGCTTATGTGGTTTCTCATATTGATCTTCTGTGAATGTCCTTCATCAAAGTTTTATCTAGTAATAAAGAGGCAGTATGAAAGAGCTGTTAACAATTTATGCAACCTGGAGTTTTTTTTCGCCCTTGCAGTAGTGTAAAACAGAAGCAGCTCTGTTGAAATCAGTTGAGATAAATGCTTGTAATAGCAGCATAGAAGAGAAACGGGACTGTAATTCTAGAGCTAATTAAGAGTATTCAAAGCCATTTTTAAAGTGCTTCCTATGTCAAATCTCAGGAACCAATGATTACTTTCTAAAATATAATTTGCTTAAAATTATGGAAGGCTGTGAAAGGCCAATCCTGCCTCTAGTGAAGCTAGTGGATAGACCCTGTCTGAGGGAAGACTCTTCAGCAGAGGTAGGAGCAGACTGATAACAGCAGGCAATTATGTAATTCACAGGTACATGCAAATAAATGCAGCACCTTTGGCCATGCTAATATTATCAGTGCGGTATTGAATGATAGCAATGAAGAATGCTCACACAATATTCCCCTCTGGGTCTGCCTGCCATGATATTTCATTATGTTGGATTGTTTTGTGTATGATATGTCATCTTAATTGAGAATTTCAGTGTTAGGCCCAGGAATCACAGTATCCAAGTGTGCCTTCAAGAACAAATCTTAAGTTTCTAGCAAACATGAAATCTTTTTGAAGAGCACATTTACTCAGACATTAAGTAAACAAAGAAACCCAGAGAACAAACACCAAAGAGCAGGCATTTTATTACTTTTTTTACTTAATATATGTTTCAAATGCAAAGATATTTTATATGTAGCTTTACATGTATTTATTTCACCCATGCAATGAGATTTATAGCAAAGTTCCAAGTTCTTAATGAACAACATGTCTAATAAATTAATATGTGATTCCATTAGAGACAAGAAATAAAGCTGCAATTATTTATAGAAATACCAACAGATAATTCTTGGAGGGGATAAGACACAGATTATTAACTTTTCTAAATGTCCATTTCATATCCCTAAGTCTGGTATTCACATAAACACTACAATATTGCTTTGCAGGAAAATTAGATGCCTGTGGCACTAATCACTTGAAAAGATTTTCCACATATCAGTAGCCAGGATTATATGACACCAGATAGCCTCTGATATGGTCTGACTAGGAGAGGTATGCAAAGTAATTTACATGGAAGACGTGAGGTTGGACTGTGTGTGTTCATTAGAATATCACTACAAGGGTGAGAAAGAGTGCAGGGTGAGAAAGAAAATGGTCTCCAAACTGGGGGTTAAGAGGTGAGTTTGACATAATCAAATGCATCCAGGAAGGCAGTTATAATATGAAGTGCAATACCAGTAATTTAAAATTCAATTATTCAATTGAATAATAATAACCTTTTATTCAAGCTAATAAACCTTTGTAAGCATACAAAACACATAGAAGTGACTGTCTTTTTAAACAGAATAATAAAATTGATTGAATAAATGGTACTTTAATGTATAATTCAGATTTTATCATTACAAAAATAATTTCTACTGATCTGCTTCAATTTTTCTTTCTTTCCTCATTCAAGACCCTTATAAATACCTTTCTTAGAGATATAGAAAATTACCTCACATGAGTGAAGGTAGCATTCTGAATTCTTGTAAAAAGAAAAGACTGTATATCACTGTTAAAGTATAGAAGTATGCATGAGAGGCAAATAAAGATACAGGCATTTGCATGTGAGAGGGAGCGAGAGAGAGAAAGCAAGCAAGGGCATGAGAGGGAGACAGAATGCCTAATGTCACATGCTGGTTCTAGTTTTGAGAGGGCATTAGAAAAGAATTGGTGGATCTCAGCATTGTCATTTGATATTAGCTGGGCAGATGACAGGAAAAAAAGGAACTGAAACGCTGCAAGGACTGTAGTCATATCTCATAATCTATGACAACAGTACCACTTCTATGTGTATCAAATGATTTGAGTTTAATTTTATAATCTTCCAGAGAACTGTATGTGGAACATTACGCTTGTTTCAAGTACACACTGAAGTTTTCTCATGCTAAGCCTCAGAACAGCATAATTTTTGATGGATCTATTATTTTTGTTAGTGGTGGTGTTCTTTAAAGGAATGGAAAAAGTGGGATCCACTCATGGAAAGGATACTCTTTTGGCAGGGGAACTTTTCTATGGCTACCACTCACAGAAGCTCTCAAAGTGCCTAGAAAAACTCTTGATGTGGACAAAACACAGGGCAAAACCAAGAACAAATGGTTGGGATAAATGTGATATACAATAGGGCTATACAATTGGTTGCTCAATTCTCATCAAATACACTGGTAGTACAATTGAAAAGAAAGCTGTTTTCTGTGAAAAGTTTAAAGTCTAGTCAACAAGCAAAGCCTTTGAAAACTGGAAGTTTTCAGGCTTTTGACCTAACTGAAGTTAGTGGTTCAGCCTTTGACTGAAGTTAAAATATCTTCATCTGAAATATTGCTATAATATCTCACAGGAAGTTAAAGCTGGCATGTGTTGTACCTACTGCTCTGGGGCTACTGGCCAACTCTGCATGTTGGCAAATTTCTTCATGCCACTTGTGACTGGTAACTTCCCAAAATCCATTGCTATGTTCCAGCAGCCCAGTGGGGCACTTGCAGCCATGCAACCTGGCCAGAGACACCAGCAAAGGAGCAAGAACCTACAAAGACCGATTTCCAAGAGGGGGAAAATTTCCATGATGTGGACTGAAGTGGCATTTCAAAACAGAGTTTCTCAGAGTCCAGCTGAAACCTCTTGAGGTTCAGATTAAAACATTTATGATAACTAAAAACACAAAAAGAAATGAAAATATGTCACCATTTTTTTGCCAACTTGTTAATATTTTCTCCATACTTTTTTTTTTTATTTCCTTTGATGTTTCTCTCTTTTTTATCAATGTCAATAACAGTTTCTAGGTTTCTTTATTATAAGAATATGCATTCTACAATTTAAACTTTTTAGGACACAATCAATTTGCTATTATTATGTTATAGGTTCAGGAAATTAATCTTTCAGTTAATACTTTTAAGTCATCATTTCAGTGAAAGAGGGTGCATCTAAAAATTACATTGATTCTGGAGAGATTTGGACTCATTATTTAATTTGCTAGGCCAGCACATTACTTGAAAAAACATACCATAGCATACAGTTTCTGCAAGTAAAAAAATCATTGATATTTAATCTTATTTATTTAAACAATGAAAAAATGAAGCCTCAAAGCTCTTCACCACATGAGAGAGAAATAAAAGGAAATAAAGAGTGATAAAGAAAGAAAGCAAAGAAAATCAATCATCTGTTCATTGCGGTTTCACCAAATTTCAAGGGTAAATTTGCTACACAGCCTTCAGATGGCAGTTCTGGAGTGTTTCAAGGAGCACTTCAGACTGCCTTGCACAGTTTTAGAAAGTATAATTAGTATGCATGAAAATAATTCTATAAAAATAGAAATATATGACAATTTGTAAAATATTGAGAAAATATATATATTATCATGTCACATGTAATGCTGTTCTCACATGTGAGACTTGAAATCCTAAAATAGTTATAGCTGAAGGAAAACTTCTGGCTGCAGAAGAGCCTTCATTTGTATGAGAATAAATACTTTTCCCATTTTATATGTTGCAAAAACAAAATTTAAAACCTCAGTAGATGGGCATAAGGCTTTATATATATTGGTACAGAGGTACATTTAAATACTCACATGATGGAATAACTTTGAAAATCCTTTTATAAAATTGCATGATCCTTCCTCTGTACAAGTAAGAGTCAGAATAACAATTCTAAAAGATCTTCTTCCCTTGCTCATTCCATGCATTTATCTGTGGTGCAATAAAGGCCAACCAGCCTTTAAAAACCATCCCTCAACACTGTCTTCTGCAGACCAGCAGTACTGACAACATCATGCATCAGTACAGCCACCTACAGCATGGAATTACTTTGCAGGGTTTAGTGACAAAGCCTGAAATTTATACTCCAATGTATGTGGAGTCACAGTATGAATGGATAAAAAGGTGGTTTCCAGCAAAGCAGGAAGTGTATCAACAGCTTCAGAAAAGGTCGCTGCAAATTATGCTGGCTCATAAAGTGAGCTTACTCAGGTAGACTGAAAAGAAGACCAAAAGGCAGAGCTTTGTATTTTCCTAGGGCTCAGAGGAATTTCAGATACCATTGATGGTTAGCCTGTTTTTAATTTTCACTTCCCAGACATTAAAAAAAAAATTATTCTTTTGATGCAACTCTTTGAGGGGAAATAGGCATTGGGGCATTTCCTTCCTGATTTCCAGCCTTTGTGCCATCAACATGTTCACAGAGGCAACTAATTGCTTTTCTCCTCCTGCAAAGGCAATATTGCTGGGGTGGGTGGGTGGGTGTGAAAATGTACAGAGAGTCCTATTTCTCACCTTTCATGCAAGGGGTGCAGAACAGAGGAGGCTGGCAGGCTCCACAAACACTGGTCACAGGATGGGTAACCTACCCAAAACACCTGTCACACTCATGGCAGCAGCTTTATGCACCGGCCTTTGAAGTATCCAGCAGTAGTTAGTCCCACGACACTGTATCCATGTTTGTTAGAGACAGACCCAGTCCTCTTTAGAAGCGTTCGGAAAGGAGAGTTGCTGAAGTACCCCATGCTGTGCTGGGATCTCTCCTCTCTGGCCTGAGGGAACTCCAGGACACCTGCAGACTAATTTAGGCACTTGAAGCAAGGTCAGTGAAGCTGCAGGGTAAAAATGCTTTCCTTTGCTTGGCCTTCCTTGCCTCAGCAGCATGTGTGCAGAGGACTTGAAGCACTGTCTCTTTACATAGTTTAACACTCAGATTTGCTAAGAAGATGTATCACAGAAACATCAACACACCTACAGTGCCCTGTGCCAAATGCTTCTGATGTCAGGAAATCCCTTCTCCCTAGCTATTACAATGTTCCACCTCAAAACTGGGGTAAGCAGGACACATATAAAAGAAGCGTCTGTAATTTTAGAAACAGCATTCCAAATCAGCTGAAAGAAATTACCAAAGGAGTAACAGCAAAACTGCTACAGTAAAAAATTGCTTCCACCTAGAAAATGTAGTTATTTTAATTATACTTTCCTTGCTTGTTCTTTGTCCTTTTTGTTCTTAAAGAAGTAATGGAAGTGTCTGTAGGTATATGTGGGTTTTTGTATTGGTCCAAGCTTGTGTACATATTTTCACCATAAGGAACAACAAAGGCTATTAGTGGTTCCTAAATTGTTTGCCTGTGTAAGCAGGGAAGTCTCTCTGGTATAGAGTAATCTAGTGCCCTGTGAATGGCACTGATAGGAGAGCTGAATAATATGGAAGAATAAAACCTTCACTTTGGGAAATTCATTCAATCAAGTGTGACTTGGTTAAGGTAATGCTTTTCCATAGCCACTTCTGTGCACAAGGGTCCTGTATATCTTTCAGCACACTTACCTTCTCTTTCCAGTTGGAAAACAGCAATGGCATTTGTGTGGTCTGTCTATGTACAAATGAAGCCACAAAGATACTAACCTTGAATATAATTCATTAAATAAAATCTTTCTAAGCACATGTATTTGTGTTTGTGCCTTTGTGTGTGTGTATGTTTGGAGATATTTGGAAAGTTGTTACCATGCTTTGCAATGTAGTATCTGAGTAACAGGTGTGAGCCAACCGAAAAGCAGCATTTTCTGATCCAAATAAAATGATGGTAATTTAGTACCGAACAGGACTTAAAACATATGATGGCAAATTATATTGGTTTTGAATTACTTATGCATCCATTTTCCTATGTGTTTTTTAGTGTTAGATATCATGAAGTTCCTTGGCCTTTTTATCAAGTGATGTGGGAATTTAAAATATGGAAGAACTCACATTTCGTCATTTTAAATTGATCAGCAATCATACAAGCAGGCACATTCATTTTCTGTTAGTCACTGAAAATTTGGTAGGTCTTACAGTGAGCTATTTGAAATACATTCTTTAGACCATAGGGGAAGAAAAGGAGTTAAATTGTACACAGCCTGCTTTGTCTAAGAAAATATATACATCTAACACTAGCCTGAATGCTTCTGGTGTCCATTTTGGCCCGGATGTTTATAGAAGGCTCAAATGGAATTTTCACACTCAGTTTTCTGGGCTGCTCCTAGAGCCAGTTGATTCAAAATTTTATTTAACTTCAGAAGAACTTTAGGAGGTGGTTGTTTGTGAAAAGCTGATATATATTTTTTAACCCTGCCCTTCAATATCCATATTTTATTTAGATAAGTAAATACAACAGTCTTTACTATGAATCTACATAACCTCTTTTTATACTGTGTACAGACATAAATCCAGTGTCTCACAGACTTCTGGTAGTACATTTTCTAGTCCCACTTGGAGGACCAGAGGTTGCCCTGGTCTAAATGAACCTGCAGAGCTTGGACAACAGAAAGCAAATGAATGCTCTTAGACTTGACAAATTTTCAGTTTCACAAAGCCCACAGATAGAGTTGATTTATTTATCATTTGTCTCAAAGTTATAAATTTACAGTATTTAAGATATTTCATCTGCCTTGGACTAGCATGCAGATATTGGAGTACATGGGTGAAAACAGTCATGTAGCATGTCCAAATCTTCATAAGGACTAACTTTAGGAGGAGGATGTGGAAATTCACCAGAGACTTAGAACTCTCTGGTGTCTCAGGTGTCCATTAGAGAGGCTATTTAATGTTCTTCAGTGATGCTAATACGTTGCAAAGCATTGACATTTCAGTTCTTCGTGAAGCTACTAGCTTTCTCAGTAAGTAATTTTCACATTTACATCAATTTAACATAGTCTAGATTTGGATAAAGATAAGCATTGCTTTTCTCTTGTCAGTGTTGCCAAGGTGATGATCACCGAACTATCCCAACAGTCTGCAACAGTCTGTGCTCCCTTGTACTCCCCAAACCAGCAGCTGGCTATTCTGGAGGACCTAGGCTTGTGTGCAAATTCAATAGCAAATGCACAGCAGATGTGCCCCACAGTTGTCTTGCTGCAGTTCATACTAGCAATAGAATATTTTAAAATATCAGGTAATTAATAAATATAAGGCAGCCAAGACAGAAAGGATTTCCACTTAGCAACTGCTGGCAGACATGTCACTTTAGTAAGAAGTTTCATCTACACTAGCTATCTGCATTTTCCCATTAATTCTGTCGCCTTTTTCTTTCACTTGTCCTTCATTCTTCTTTTATTATGCTCTCTCTTTTCTATTGCTAGCCAGTCTTCTTCCTTTTTTGTTTTGTCTCTTTGTTTGTTATTAATGATTTTTGACATTTTTAATTAAAGTTGACTGCTTGACTGATGCCAGTTCAACCCTCCTTTTCTGAATTTGCCATCCAAAACAAGTTAATCATTAGCAGAGGTCTGTCTTCATCAGCTACATGGGGGGATAACAAAAAAACAAACAAAAAGAAAAGAAAAAGAAAAAAGAAAAAAAAAAGAGGAGAAGAAAAGCCCAAACAATTAGAATAAGTAAAAATTGGAAAACAAGCCTCAGAAAGCAGCATCTTGCCTGAAAAACAGAATACACTTTGCACTAAGTGGAATTTTTCTGTGTCTGTAGCTCATAAATCCTCAATTTCCAGTATTATTCTAGATGGACATTTATGTTAACCACCTCCTTAAGGGTTATTGCAAATGTTAAAGACATAAGAAAGAGTTCCATATGCCACTGTGAAGAAACAAGAAATCCTGTCCTCTCCTGATGTTCTCCAGAGATTCCCTCCTGTTCCTGATGAAGCTCCACATAAATTCACTGCCACTGTTACCTGTATTTTGGAAGTGAGGGATTTTGGTCCCATTATTGTCATATTGGTACAGAACAATTTAGAAACACATTTAGAAACATAGAACATAGCATCCTCTTGTCTAGTCCCAAATTTTACCTTGTGCTATAGGCAGTGAGATTTATGTCTAGTTCTCCTTTTCTGCGGTAAAAATATGCCTGCCTCACTGCCTTTCACCTGTGTCTAATGCTCCTACTCTTTGGTGCCAGTCCTACAAAAGGGAAGCTGCACTCTGAAGCTGGAGCGACGAACTGTAGCCACAACTACAGAGCAGTAACAATTACATTGTTCTCAGAGAGGTACTCACTTTAACTTCAGGACAGGAGAAAAAAAGGTAGAATAAAGAATAGGAAGACAACAGGACCCAGTAAAGAAGCACAAACTTGCTTACATGGTTTGGATTGACCTAGATGATGTGCATGTATGGTGTGAAGCTCAGCACTGCTCTGCCATGATTGTCAGGTGGTTTTTTTCAGGACAGGGTCTCCTAGCATGAGATACCCCAGCTAAGCAGGACCAACGGAACAGCTCCAACCTGCTTCACCCCACACTGAGTTCAGTGGAAGCTGTAGGTATACAGCAGTGAAGAGGGATGGACCTGGAAATCCCAGAATTCTTCCTACTTCTGAAAAGAATCAATCAGGGCTGGAAACAGTGTTGTTGCTTACTGCTGGGGATCTGAAGATGCATTCAGCTTTGTGAAAGGTTGTGCTGCATCAGTTTTACATTCAAGAGAAGGATACAAAAACTCTTTTGTCCCCAAGGAGAACCTCCTGTTTTAGGATCCATAGAAACTCAGAGACAGATCAGAACTGACTATGACAATCAGTTTTAAAGTACCCTTCAGCCTGACACTACAAAATATAAATCAAATCATTGTACAAATGTAGTCAGAGTCCTATTACACAAAAGCAAATAATTTGACTAGAAGGACATTTTAATACATTATACTTGTTACATGTTAGTTTGGTGTCAAATATATGAAATATTAAGCAAAATATTATAATCCCTCTAGTAACGTAAAAATGCTCACATTTTTAGTCTAGAGATCTCACTGATGAGGCATGATTGTTCAACATCCTAGAAGGCAGCTTTCTAAATTATGCTATTCCCTGTGGCAAGTGCAGGACAGATCACAGACTTAATGGAAGGAACATTTTCGTTTTCCCTGTTGCACAATGGGATTTACATTTCAGCCCTCCAGCAAGTAGAGTTAGTCATGATACCTTCTAAATTAGTACCATTTCATAAGTTGCACACAGGGTACCTCCTAAATTAAAAAGAAATCCCTAAAAGGCTTATTATCTCCTGTCTATCATTAGCACCGTATATAATTTCTGACACAGTATGCCCACCCCTTCTTCTATTGACAGATTCACATAAGTTAAATAGGGCATCGTAGAGGTCCATTTCTGGCTTCCCATTATAGTTCTGTATCTGCAGAGGAATTAAGGAAAAGACTCATTCCACTGGCTTTTCAGTTTATGTGATTTTGTAGCTGCAGAATAACAGCAGAAGTGCCAGTCCATTATGTTACCATTTCTATTTGATGGTGTAAAAGTAAATGCTATACTCATAATCCTATTTGAAGAGGAAACAGAGCTGAGGTTAGAATATCTGCTTCCATAGCCCAAGCCCTCCTGGCTGTTTTAGATTCCTATGCTGCTGCAATCATCTTTGAGCTGCTCATGCACCTTTGTGTTACCACTAATGATAGCATCAGTAAACAATACAGGGAGAAGAAATGCTGATATATCAGCTCCTGTTGGGAAGTAGCTGCTCATTAATATGCTCTCAGGCTGTCCCACTTGGAGAGGTTGGTCAAAGGCGTTTGCAAAGCTGGAAATCTAAAAATGTTCTTCAGCCTTGTCTGTGCTAAGAATTTAAGTCATTGCTGACAGAACATACCAGCAGCTGGAGTAGCACTCACACAGGTTTAACCAGAGCATGGAGATACTGCTAACAGCTTAATACACCCGCTCCAACCCTCGTCTGAGTTCCTCCACTGCTTCTAAGCCAGAGCATGCCTGTGGCACTGGGATCCAGTTGCTTTAAAAGACTTTGCTCACTTGACATCAGTGTCAGATGCCTTCATCCCACATAAAGGGTTGCTGGCAGCAGAAAGCTCTTTTAGACAAACTGGATCACTACAGGCATTTGCTGTGACAAAGGCAGCTGAAACTGGGCCTCATCGTTCGTGGCTTGCAGGGGTTACAGTGAATCCTCACTTCCCAGAGACAGTTCCCACAACCATCCCTCACTGAAGTTCAGTTCTAATTTCCCTCGGCAGGTGTTAGGCAGAGCAAATATTGAAACTTCTGACTTCAGAGGGAACATCCATCACTTTATTTAGGCTTTATTGTGCTAGCTGAAATAACTTGCATCTGTAAGCTTTCAGTAATGTTCTTAACTGTAGCTAATAAGCAATGACACAAAGATGTCCACCACCTTCTTGGAAACAGACAGCCAAGAGTTTACACAACAGGAGAGTAGGATTTTCTTCAGACTCACAAGAAGACATATGTTTCTTCCTGGAGCTATTTTCCAGCTGCCCAGTGAGGTTAAAAAAAAAATTCATCTACAGGCTCTCTGTTACTTCTTTTTCTGAATAGCCACCGTTTGTGTTATAGACACTGTAACAAAGACACATTGAGCTAATTTTAACCCTATGACTTTGATGAGTTTAGTCCATTGACTTTGTGGAGGAAAATACAGAGCTGAGTCTTGTTTTTTATTAAGCTCACGAGTACAAAGAACTCTCTCAAAAATTGCCACTGTGGAACCTCAGCCAGCAGAGGTCCATAACCAAATAATGGGAACTTGTTATCACTCTTTTATTATAACTATCTGTTGGCTAAATATGCAAAAAAAATGAGTGTCTGTTATTTTTAACAGATAATCTTGTTGCATCCATTTTTAAAGAACAAAGTCTCCACTCTCCATTTCTGAAGGTCCTGCTAACTAACTTAAATATGGTATATTGGATTCCAGAATGAATAAATTTAATTTGCAACAAGAAAGAGATCAACAGATTTTTCTTATTTCATTGCAAATGTTGCTCATCTGTGTGAATTAGGAGTGCACTCAACTCTGTGTTGACTCTCACAAACTTCTAGATTTCAATTTCCTGAGCAGGAGACAGTATAGATTAGTTTGATTTCTAATAAATTTCCACCCTCACAAGGTAGCTATTGCCAGAAGTATCTCCTTTTTCAGAGCTGTAGATCTTAAAATATAGGAGTCAGATACTGAGTTTAATAATTAATGTTAAGCCTCCAGATCTTATAGCTATTCCAATCTAAAGTAATCATGTAAAGTTCTAAGAAGCCAAGAAAGAGTCAGTCATAAGAAATGCATTCTTGATGCAGCCCGTGTGTGCTAAGGCAGAGATTCAGGTACTTTAGTGATGGAGCACATGTTCACTCATTACCATTAGAGACTAGGACTCCTATTTTGAACCCATGCAGGAGCTGACTTCAGTTCTTGGAAGTCACCTCTCATCAGAGCAAACACTTCATTGCAAGTTTTATCCCTTTCTGAAATTCAAATTTAAACCCTTGATTGTTGTTGTAGTTTGGGATTATTATGTAAATTCTCTCCCCTGCCACTTAACTGCCCAGGCCAGCAGTTAACAAAAGAAGTAGTTAACTGTTGATCACTTGGCTGGGGGCAGGTTTGTCTCTTTTGTTTTTTTGGATATTCTTTCCAGTCTTGGCTCGGTGGAACGCGGGAGTGGGGGCTCCGAGGAGGCAGGCTGCCCTGCTGGTTACTGCGGGGGCTTTCCTGGCTGTCTCGCTGCCGCGGTGCCCGTACTGCTTTTCTGGCCACGCGGCTGCTGCTGCCTGCCCCTAACTGCTTTCTGGCCACGTGGCTGCTGCTGCCTACCCCTGACTGCTTTCTGGCCACGTTGCTGCTGCTGCCTGCCTTGGATTTGCTTCTGGTTGCTCGTACTTTTCTACTTCTTGGACGGGGAACACAGGGGGAAGAGACGGAGTCCATCTGAAAGCTCACGGCTCGTCTGTCTCACTGGAAAGGGACTGAAACTCACTCTGCAGCCAGCCGGGCTGTGACATTGACACTTAAGTATAACCTTTCCTCCCGGAGGAAAACCTGCTGGGTTTTGTTGTTGTTTGTTTTTTTTTTCTTTCTCTCGTGGTGTTGGGGAAGTGGGTTGCACTAGTCTGTTTACATTATATATATATATATATCAGTTATCCTTCTTGTATTAAAATTCCTTTTCTTAAATTTGATAAAGAGTGGTGTGATTATCGTGGAGGAGGCCCCTCCCCCGCTTGTGGGGAAACATTTTGTTTTTTTCCCCTCAAACCAAGACAATTGTGAATATCAGGTCTGAAATATAAAACATCTCCGAGTTAACACAGAGCATCTGTTGTCCCAGAATCCCACATTGTCTAATTCCAAAAGTCTTGCCTCCATATGTCATTAATGAGTCTAGGAACAGTAGCAGAGGACATAGAGGACAACTTGAAAGCCTGCAAATTAACAGAAAACCAAAGCTGAACACCCACAGCAGACAAATTGTAGGGACTCTGCAGCACATGTACAGAAAGAATAGGTGCCTGAGCAATGGTCTAATGAGGAAAATCGGTGGATGCTGGAGTATGTCAAGAATAACCTTTTGCCTACAATCAGTTTTGAAACAGAATGTCCCAGTATGGGAGAATTTTTTAATGGGGCCCATTAAATACAACACCTCCTAGACTAATGAGGTTAGACTATCCATCTTGCAAAATGTCCTTAAGAAATAAGTTAAACATCCAGTAGGAGATTACATGTAAGGGAATCATTTTATCAAAACTCCATTTCTATTCTGTCCTGGATATGTTTTGGGGTAACTTTCCTAAAAAGTATGGATGTTGAGTAAAGGCTAAAATTATTAGATACATAAACATGAATGTATGGATTATAGAATTAAGTCCACCAGAATTATGCATTGAGTGGCTACACCTGTATTTTATGAGTTCTATCGGGTTCAATATTTAGAAATAAGTTTTAAGAGCTGCAATGGAAGGCATTAGAAAAATTCATAATATTGATTAGACTTTTCTGTTATAATTGCTTCAGATAATATAATGTATAAAGGCATTCAGAGATGTAATGAACAGTATGAAAAAGACTGTGTATAAAAATATGGATTTAAACTGACACCAGATTTGCACAAGTAACAGAAAGCCCTTTTACAAGGTGACAGAAATACATCATAGAAAAGGGATTGGACAGCAGCTGTTTGGTTGATTACATATTTGCAATGCATGTCTTGCTGAAGGACAGCTTCATAGTGGACTGATCCTTCAAAACTGCCTGAGCATGTGGTCCTGCTATGCTGAGAGAGAGAAAACCTTATATTTTTGCTTGTTTGTTGTTTTGGGTTTTTGTTGTTTTTTTTTTTTTTTTTAATGGGCAATATCTCTGCCAAGGACAGTCCAGAAATGGTTCTTCAGGAGGCCTGTATAAACAGTTGGGTACAAAGGCTGGGCCGGAGGGAAGGCTGAATTTCATCCTGCCCTCCTCATGGGGGATTTCCAATTTGCTGACATCGCTGCAGCGAAGCAGGAGGGAGCTAAAATCATCTGGCTTCCAGAAGGGAGTACGCAGTAGATGGCACTGTTGCTTTAGCAGTCCTGAATCAGTCTCTTTTTCTTTGTAGGAAGTCCCAGGTACATGTTTCCTCCCTACTCTCTCCTGTGGGATTTTACCCTCTTTTCTGTGATCGGGTCCATCCATGCCTGAGTGGGATGCTGCAGCAGCAGGGTGCCTCGGTGTGGCCATCGCCTCCAGGGCAGCCCTGCATCCACCCCGCTCATTGCATGCCACCACACCAACTTATAGTATTTGCTTTATGTAGGGAAAACCTTGCATTTGCATAATAATATGTTCCCATTAGTTCCCTTGTATGCCCAATTTAATTAGTTTGTAACATTCTGGTAGTTTTTGCTGTCAGACATTAATACCATGTTGGGGAAGCTGAGCACGTTTCTGCCATGTTTTTTCTCTTGCAGCACACATGGACTTTTATCTCTTTCCATAACTTTGTCTCTGTGATTTTTTTCATTTGATTTTTCATGCTAGATGCCTGGATGTTTATCTACATTTATTTTACAATTCTTATGCCAACATTTTTTTAAAAGGCTAATATTTCTGAGTTTTGCTTACCTCTTTATAACCCATCATTTAGATGTTAAATTAGTTTAGACTTTCCTAGATGTGTTTTAATTAGAGAGATAGTTATTTACCACTAGCTGCACATGCATGAGCTGTATGCAGTCCTATCTTGAAAGCTGCTGAAAGCTTCCACTGAAATCAACCAGCATCGAGACAATTGGAATCTTATCGAAGATAAAGTCATAAAAAAAAAACAACAAACAACAACAACAATAACAAAAAAAAAAACGGAATTGCAACTGCTTTATGCTTACCCAAATAGGATTCTGTCCTATTGAAAACCATAGGCTTGGTGCCAAAATGTGTAACCCTGAGGTGCCTGGCCACCTGCATGGAAACTAGCACCACTCTTGTAAAAAAACCACAAACCAGTTGGTGTTTCAGATCAGAGAGGTGTGTGTCCCACAAGGAGAATGGGTGTTCTGAATCAAAGCTGCAGGCAAGATCTGATGTGTCCCTGGATCCAACAGATAGAACTCTTGTCTGAGTGTAGTGACCCACATATCTTCTTTGTTTGAGCTGGACACAGAGCACTGTTTCGCTCTGGAACGTGGCAGGAACATGGGATGTGTGGATACTGGCATATAGTTCATGCTTGTCCCAGTAGTAGGAAACCTGCCCACCAGACCAAGATTTCTCATACCTATTTTTACCTCTTCCTGTGGAAGTGGGAGAATAATAAAGAAATAAGAGTGACCTTCATGGAAGATACAATGCCAAAGCATGCCTGACTTGAGATCTTGGGTATTAGCATCCCCTCAGGTGGCTGAGGTGCTGCTCTTCTTTGCAGCTCAGCTTCCCAGCATGTTAGGTCAAAAAAAAGGGTACTTGGTAAAGGTGTCACCGGGATTCATTCATTCATTCATGGCTAGGCTTTGCGAATGAAGATTTGGGAAGGACTCTACCCATGTGGGTGTACCCTTAGAGCCTGTGCAGTGGATTTTTTAGGTGACGCACAGCATGTGTGGAACTGGCCCCACCGTTTAACTCCTAAGGTTCCATCTGCCATGGCCAAGGGAGCTTGGACAGTGACAGTGAAGTCCTCAGAACTAAAACCTACAGCCCCCAGGAGGTCTCCCATTCAAGTACTAACCGGGCCTGACCCTGCTTGGCTTCTGAGATCTGACAGGATTGGGTGTCAGGGTGGCATTTAACTGCCTGCCATCAGGATTAAGGAATTGCTAAATGCCAAGGACAGAGTTATAGTTCTGAAATTAGGCAGTAAATCCAGTTTTGGTAACTGAAATTATATTTATGCTGTGGAAATCAGGAGTTCTTCCTACTTTCTATTGTTGAGGAAACACATAGTCATGCACTGCTGCCATTTTGGGACAAACCATGCCGTCCATTATCCTTTTGAGCAGTCCCTTTGTGCCCTGAGTTTAGTACAGGGTGATGCAGTGGAATTCAGCATATCCCAGCCTACATCTAGTAGGCATGAGGATTCCTGAAAGCACTACCTCCTCCATTAGTTTTGCCATGTATTTTCAATCTAGAAGGATAAATGACCCCCAGCAATTTAACGCAGATCTTTGTGTCTGTCTGAAGCCCATACATCTTCCAGAACTCTGAATCTCAGTGAGGCATAAGACATCATATAATGTAATCCTTGAGGATGCATGTGGGAGCAATGGACTGGATGAACTGGGAACACCCATGACTGTGTGCGCAAGAGCTTCCTGGCTGATAGGACAATAGAAAGTATAAGAACTACTGATTTGGCATGAAATTCTAAAATTGTGTGCTGCCCTGTAAAGGTTTGGTCCTTTTGTTTGTTATAAGAGTTAACTGACAGTAAGGGATTTAGAGAATTAAGACCTATGGTTAGTTCCTCGCTTTGGTTTCCTGAGAAGTCCGGGATTGTCCCTCACAGCACAGAAATGTTCATCCTCCTTAGGCAAGAAATGTTGCTCTGTAGGTTTGTTTCTAGCTGCATTTAGCTTAAAAATTAATCTTACTGTGAAAGCAATCTCAAGAAAACATTGTGTGTGTGTTTTCTAGGATAATGAACATGGAAGAAAAATCAGGCAAAACAAAGCAAAATAAATGCAAAATCTGTAGATTGACTTATATAATCCTTACTCACAAGAATATTAACTGGAACTATCCACATGAGTAGATGTTGAAAAAGCAAGTCAATATCTCATAGGCTTGCTTTTGTTTGAATACAGCTGGAAAACAATGTCTTCTTTAATGACATATGCATGTTAATACAAATTGCATACTCTCCACTAATCTAATACTCATGAAATGAGCACTTCCATCACAGAAATTAAAGAATAACTTCTTACTTGAACAAATTCTGCAATGAATATGTTACAAAAATAATTAAGATAAAAAGTCAATTGGTTAGAACCTTATCATAAGAGAATGGTTTCCATTTGTGAGATTAAAAATGCCCAAGACAAATCATGGACAGTTATAAAATAAAATACTAGGCACAGTTTTTCAAACTATGAGACATATTATTTGACAACATTTTGTTATATTGATATTGTTTTTATTAAACCAATTGATTGAGAGGTGTTTTAGACAGCTGAGTGATAATGGTCTTCTGTAACATTTTGGAAAATCTGGCTCTTGCTTAGCTTTAAGAACATTTTTTTTCTCCTATCCAATGGTCAGCTTTATCAATAAAATAATAATTTCTTATAAATGTTCTATATATATTGAAGAAGCAGGCTATTTTATCTCTTTTTATAGTTAATTAGACATTATAAGACATGTTTTGAATATATTACCACCTACTCATTTCATCAGCAATGTCCATAAGAAAGGAATAAAAGACATATTTTCAAGTATAAAAATGTCTTGCATATGTTTGATTTCAAACACATGAAGAGGTAGGTCTGGTTCTTACTTAATCTGGAGCTTTTCCTTGGGGCAGAAAACACTGATATTTTCATTCCTCTTAGGTATATTGGATTTTGCCATATTTTCTTCATACTGGCTGCCTCATCTTCTGCACTGCAAAGACAGGCAGTGTTCTGCAAAAAGCCTAAGAGCCTCTGGGAATCTGCTCAGAGCTGAAAGGCAGCATTTAACTCCCAGTTCTGCCAAGAGTTAATGTATGTTTCCTAGTAGTTCCCAGCCTTTGTTTTAGACTTACAGCTCCCATTCCAGCAAGTTATCAGATTTTACAAATAATTTAAGAGAGAAGTTGCACGGATTTACTTCACATAGAGATGGAGCCAGAAATCTGTATTTAAATTGTCAAAAGCCTGGGTGTGATTAGAAAGTCTAACACCATGCAGAAGTCAGAGTACTGGCTATGAGAAACACAAGTTTATTTCTCTGCTGTAGTCTGTAAAAATCAAACTCTAATTTTTCATACCACAGAGAACTGTGCTACATGCTCAATTCAAGCTGATTGCCTGGTATAGCTAAGAAGAAGCAAGGCTGGAAAGCTGTAGCACTTCTTGGTGAAGACATTTGATAGTGAACAAGAGTTTCACACACCTGTGAGAGCCATTAGCAAGTTCCTTCACTTAGAGGTGACCATGTAGGCCTTCTGCATGTACAGGTGGGATCCTCACCCACCCATGCTCACTTTTCATCTCCTCATTTCTACTTGTGTGTGATGGAATTGCTTCAACAGCAAATAGATGAGTACATTTTGCCTCTGATTAGTTTTTGAGGTAGGTCTGTCATTCCTTTATCAGGGTCACAACAGAGGAGATAGTAGAACCTCAGTTTCTGATTTTCAAGGTGTGAGTTTTCAGCTTTAAGTATATCATAGAATCATTGCAGTCCAGCTCCTAGTCCCACACAGGACCATCCCCAAGAATCAGACCATGTGCCTGAGAGTATTGTCCAAATGCTTTCTGAACTCTGTCTGGCTTGGTGCTGTGACCCTTTTGCTGTGGAGCCTATTCCAGTGCCTGGCCATCCTCTGGGTGAAGAACCTTTTCCTAATATCCAACCTGAACCTCCCCTGACACAACTTCAGACCATTCCTTCGGGTTCTGTCGGCGGCCATCAGTGCTTTCTAATAGCTTTATAACTTTTTTATATTGCATTGCCCAAAACTGCACACAATATTCCGGGGGGGCCGCATCAGTGCATGGCAGAGCAGGGCGATCCCCTCCCTTGACCAGCTGGTGATGCTTTGCCTGATGTCCCTGAGAACACTGTTGACCCTACTGGCTGCCAGGGCACTGCTGGCTCATATTCAACTTCCATTGACCAGGACCCTCATATGCCATATATAGAGAGAGAGTGGAAAGGGAGCAACATAACCTCTCTTAAGGAGAGCTAGCAAGTAGTCTAGATTGTGTAGACAAGCAACTCTGGCTAATGACAACTGGTGCAATTTACTGCATCATGCTCCTCACATGTGAGGAACTGGTAGGCACAAGTCCCAGCAGCTTGCAGAATTATGGTGTCTCTGAGATCTGATGAAGGTAAGCCCCTGCTAATTACTATTTGGACTTAAATCCAAGATGAAGTTTAGAACCAAGCAGAAGTAATTATTTCCTTCTCCAGATGGTGCAAATTGATGTTGCAAACTGATTGATGATATAAATGCCATTATCAATAAGGATTTTTGGTGTGAATGGTTTTTTAAGGTAGTAGTGATAGTTGTACACAATGAATTATTTGACTCACTATTTTTACTTTGACATTGTCATTAACTGTAGCTATAAAAAGTTCATTTTATCTCTTTTAGACCTAATCTTGCTTTCATTTAAGTTAATGGCTAAATTGCTATTGACTGTGGTGGGAAGAGCTCTATGCCCCTATGTATTAAACTGCTGTGATGTAATTGGTGCACTGTATGGATCAGTGTTTGTAATACAGGATTTAAGTTAATTGTCCTTTTTATATTGCTATATATGTGAAAAGCATACTTATATACATAAATAATATGGTCAGTGTTGTCAATATGAAAAATTAAATCGCACAAATTTCATTTCCCATAATAAATGTGCAGATTCTAATTAGAATTAGAACTAAAGTGGGCACTGTCTATGGATTTGTCTTAACTCACAAGGATTATCTTCTTCTTTATAATATGAATGCAGCCTTTATAAGTTTAAAATAAATAATGAACCTTCAAGTTGATTGAAGCTGTCAGAGTAACCAGGGCAAGTTACAGCTTGAAGCTCATTGGTGAAGCAGGTTTTAAAAATATATCCTTGCTAATCTAACTCCCATTCTGCTTCATTTGATAGGCTCAGGGCTTCACCTCTGTGAAGAAAAGAGGTGGTACATCATGTTTTGAAGAACATAAGCAGCTTTGATAGGAGTCTGGAAGTAAGGACCTACTTTCATGAAAATGCAAATTTAACACTGCATGGATTTCACTCCCATGTCTTAAGCAAACATCTTGGACCATCTTATTTTGGAAAAAAACCCCACTCATTGCAGGTAAGTTCGCTGATAACTGTCTGGATTCTGAGTGTTCTTGAATCAATAAATACTTTAGAATTTCTAGAAAACAAGCAAAACATTTAGTAATGTTTCACAAGGCCATTGCAAAGGGGCAAATCAGTATTATTTGTGTAGTCAGACCAAGCAGATATTTGGTATCACAAACCTGAAATAATTTATTGTTGAGGTCATAGGACATTAGTTGATCAAGTGTTTGGTAACAGGGACAATATTTCTCTGTTTAGTTTGATACATAAGTAAATATTCTGTCAAGTAGGTAGAGTGAAACTATAATTTTGTCAACATAAAAAACCATAATCATACTGGAGCTAGGTATGTAGAGACTTACACAGATAAAACTACCATTTGGTGACAAGGAACCAGCTCTGGTTTATTCTGTCATTGCCAAAATAAAAGACGGCCACACAACACTGAACTACTCGTTAATATCATTAGCTCAGACAGCAGTTTACCAGCAAAAAAACTCTAGCACATATTTACTAGGAAATAACAGGAGCTGTTACTCCCACCCCTCTTCTGTAGCACAGCCACTACTTACATGTTCATTCAGTGCTGCAGTTTCCTTTGTGCCCTGCACTGTGAAATACAACTGAAACAGCAACTTTGAAAAAAATTTTGGCCATACTTGTAAAATGAATGACCTCTTCCTCTTACCTCTCATGTAAATGAGAATGTGAAGGTGCCATGGGATCATGGAAGGATGAGATTGCTGGATCTGCATAATGCTCCCTGTATACTTGAGCTTGGGGGTGCTGGTTTCTGTGAACATCCTTCTTAAAAGTGAAACAACACATCTAATGTTCTCTGGTTTGCATATATATATCTTTGAGTAATTACCCAGTCAAAAACTGGTATGAGCCACAGAGCTAGCCTTTATTGAAAGTGTGTGTGTATAATTGCAAAACATAAGGTTCTGAGATGTCAGCAAACTCCCTTCCTTTAAAATAAAAATATTGAATTCTCATGAGTTGAAGAGCTGGCACAGCAGACTTGGGAACACCTTCTTTCCACTTCCTCCCATCCTCACAAAGCTCTAGACTGACAATTAGTGAATGTCCTAAGACATGAAACACTCTTCAAGCTTGGGGTGGGAGGGAGAGTATTGCTTTTCAGTGTACCTAAATTTGCTTCCTCAAAGAGCTCGTTAACTGCTGCTAATGTATAAGGAGACAATAAGAGTCTTCTGCCTTGCCTGGTTCTTTCTGAAACAGTCTGTCCCATACCCACTTTCAGCAGGTGTCAGACTGTAAATGGTGTGAGAAGAGAGGAATATGAGTGCTCTTCATCCACTTCTCCTATCTCAAGAACTGCAGACCTAAGGCACAGCTCTGCTTAGAAAACCATGCTCAGAAAACTCTGGTCTGTCTCTTGGCATAGCCAGCTCTCATCTCAGATCCCAGATTCACATGCTTATTCCACTGAGAACCTAAAGGCAACGCCTCACTGTATTTCAAAGAGTAAGGTGGATTAGAACTCAAATTTTTCATGCCCCAAGCCAAACTGTCAGGATGCAAACCTGCACTCAGACACAGCATTTATTCACCCTTCAGAGGGTGATGGGGCAGAAAACATAGATGTTCCCTGTCTCATGGTGCCTGGACTGATCCACACCATATTGTTGCATTAAACTTCCATTCTGGATCTGGATGATTATCTACTAGTCTTTGGAATTCTTGCATTAGCTAAGTTAGATATATAGGTATGAATCAGGAGTCCAGTGTAGTGATATAGAAACAGTTTTCTAATTCTAATTAGTTCTGCTCAGTTTTATGTGATTTTGTAAACTTCTGCTTTTCTTTCTTCCTGATCAGATAAATTCCCCATCCGAATAAATAATTTCAAAGACCTGTACAATCATAGAAAGGTTCTATCAGAGGGACTTTTGGAGGTCAACCTGTTCAACTTTTTCCTACAAAGCTGAAGTGATTTCAAAGTCAGATTAGGGTTACTCATGGCCTTCACCTGTCAAGATTTAAAATCTCCAATGGTGGAGTTTCTACAAACTTACTTGGCTCTAAGATTTAAACACTTTTTCTGTAACGAAAAACTTTTTTAATATCAAGTCCAAATTTCCCTGTATACAACTCATTGCTCTATTTCTCCTTCTACCTCTGAGAAAGGTTTGGTTTGCCTTCTCTGTAGTTGCTCCTTAGGTACTGGAGAGTAGGTAGCTCTGCACTTCCTCTTCTGCAACAAAGCAACCCCAGCTCCTTTTCCTCATGTGTCATGTCCCCAGGCTGCCAAGCATCTTGATGGCCCTCCACTGAACTTAGTCCACTGTGTGCCCATGTCTCTCTTGACCTGAGTGGCCTTAGAATGAATGCAGTATTTCTTTTGCAGCCCCTCAAGTACCACATAGAGGAGAATAATTTTGTTTCCTGTCTCTCTGGCTATGCCTTTGTTAAAGCAGCACAACTGGAGGTCCACCTGCACTGCTGCAAGGGTACATTGCTGACTTCTGTGCAATTTGCTGTCACCAAGGTCTCAAGTCATTTTCTGCAGAACTGCCTTTTTGCCAGTCCAAGCCTCTGCTACAGCACAGAAATCCTGGAGAAGAACTTTGCATCTTCTTTTGAACTTCAGGCTGCTCCTGTCAACCCATTTCTCCTGCTTGTGGAGTCTTGTATGATTGTATCAACCATGCCCCTCAGTACATTGATGCATCACCCTAATTTAGCTCTAGATGTGAGCTTCCCAGTGGTGTTGATAAGTCAGGATGGTGATGGACATCATTCAAGGCTTCTAAAATGCTGTCACCTATGGTTCTGCCAATTTCCTTCAGTTAGATTTTCTTACATGTGAATACAGTGCAGTAAAATATGAATTTCTGTGGTCTCTTTTTTCTTTTGTTTGGTGGTAGTGGTTGTTTTATTGCTATAGTTCTCACAGGAAATCCATGGAAATGTTTCTGCCATGTCTAGGATTTATAAAAAGCAAATTTACTTCTGCATCATTTTGAACCAGAACACCTGTTTAGCAGAAACATAGTAACAGTAGCAGTGCTTGTGCTATTGAATGAGGTTGTTACTGTTTTCTTTTTGATCTAAGCCTTAAACCAGCATATGCCTATGTACATTTTGGTTCCTTCCAAGAAAATAAGCATAAAAGTTCCCTCCTGACTAAAATGAAACATGAGGCATTTGTGAAGGAAAAGTCATTCAAGAGAGGCAGCTAAAATCTGACAACTCCTGTCCAGCTACCTCACCTACTGAGATTGCAACTGTAGGGCCAGTTATATATTGCAATTTTTGTGCATTCCTAATTCATTCTGCAAGCACATATTCCTATATGCATCCATACATGCATATGCATGTGTGCTCACACTTCTCTCTCGTTCTGTGCCTCCCCCTGTATTTTCTGTTTTTTGTAACTGCCTTTAAATATGCTGAATTATAAAAATAATTCATTTACTCTGTTCGGTGCAAAACTACTTTTCATTTAGTCTTACTAGTCTAGTCAAACCTTTCAGGTTTGGATACGGAGGGCTCTTGAGTTTAGTAAATTTTTTTCAGTTTCTTGTTGATTAGGGGAGAAAAGATTCTTAGAAGCTATCATTATTAGCTTTTAACTATATAATAATAATAATGTTTTATTTTTTAAAAATCAAAAGCCTCAAGTTTTCTTCTGATTTTGCATAAAATAAGCTTTCTGCTTTCTTCTCCCTCACAAAGTACAATTAGAGAACTCTAAAAGTAAGCTCAGCTGATATTGTTCTTGTTTCAGATTGCCTCATTCAAAACAATTTTCATCTGCAGACTTCAGCATCTTTATCACCCACAATTCAGCATATCTTACTGTTGTCCCTAGAGGATGTCCCCATTCTCACTGTGTGAGAGTTAAAAGGTATTAGAAATCATATAACATTAATAACAATGCAAACTCATTTGCCGAACACTTAGAGGAGGAGGAGGAGGAGGAGGAGGAGGAGGATGCTCTCATTTTTGCAGATACCCCAAAGAGGAAAAGAATTGCTCAGTGCAGGCTGCATGCTTTGGGCACTGATCATACTGAGTGTACCAGGGCAGTATGCAAGGCTTTATTTCCCTGTTTTTTTTCACTCTCCAGAATAAATTATTTAGGGGCTTGTTTGTTTGTTTTCAGAAGCAGGCTGAAGATCTTTGCCAAATTGGTAAAGTCAACAAGATTTCTAGGCAAGGATTTCCAGCAGTGGCTCCTGAGTACCAGCTACTAACTGATCTCAGAGCTCCTCAGCAGCTGTGTCTTCCCAGTGGACATGGATTCCTGCTCATTCCTAGTGCAGAAACATGGCTTTTGTAACACTGAGAAAAACTTGCCCCTCCTACTCTCCCTTCATTTATGGGACTTTCACAATGAGGTAGTTGAAAGCTGAGTGACACTCACATAACCTAGTGAACTGATTCTTGTAGCGGTTTTAGTCTTGCAGATTGCTTTTGCAAGGGAAAAGGCTGATGCTATTTTAGACTGAAAGATGAGACTTTCCAGTGTACCTTCAAACTGAGTGTGGGTGGTGCAGCCAGTGGGTTCAAGGGCATCAGGAATGCTAGCAGTAAAAAGATGGCATTCAGTAACAAGTTTTTATAACTTCCAAAACCCTATCTTCTTTCCTCTTTCTGCATTCTGTTTATTAAGAATGGGAAAACATTACTTCTCTTCTAGTAAGCACACATCAGTCAAACCATAAGGGCAATGCATTATCAGGACAAAAGATACCAAATTCAAACTTAAATAAATGATGTCACTATCCTGAAGTCATAGCAAAGATTGCACATTAAGAATACCCACTCAAAACGACCAACCAACCTCCTCCCAACAAACCATCAGTGTCCAAGCAAATTTGCTGTTAAAACTGCCGTAGATACATGTGTTACTTACACATGGGACTGCAGCAAATTGAAAGGAAAATCGCATCAGGTTATGCCAAGTCAACCAGGGAAATGTATTGTGTCTCCTTAAATGC
Organism: Pithys albifrons albifrons; assembly: GCF_047495875.1. Taxonomy (NCBI): domain Eukaryota; kingdom Metazoa; phylum Chordata; class Aves; order Passeriformes; family Thamnophilidae; genus Pithys; species Pithys albifrons. Next base: position 80,796,139 of record NC_092461.1, read on the forward strand.
ATCCTTTCTCCCTGTTTCAGCTGAATAGTACCACAGTGTTGGCAGTGCTATATGTGTGTTATGCTTTGACTTCTGTGAAGTGAGTTACCTTGGAGGAGCTGCCCTTAGAAATGCTGATCTGTTCTAAATACCGAACTACTCCAGGGCACTTCTAAGTGATTACCCTGAAGGGGGAAGACCAAAACTGCAATAAATTCTTCTGAAAATTCAGTGCAAGTATAGCACAGTCAAACTAAAGAGATTTAGTCAATTTAAAAGTATTATTAACTTGCCATATGTTTTGTGAGTGTATAAATTAGTACTATTGGCACTAGTAAAACTGTCTTGGTTGCAACATTTGTGATTATTTGCTATATGTGGTATTCACTTGTGTACATTCTGGAGAGGTGTGGGAGTGTTTACAGCAGGATATTACCAGCAGTGACAGCTACACTGAAATTTATCTATTATCAGATCCAATTTTTCATTTGCTTTTAATTCTTTGATCTTTTCATGTTTTTTTGTTTGTTTTTTTTTTTTTTGAGGGTAGGAGGGAACAAATATTTTTGTTACTGAGCTAAGCTAATGACAAGAGAGATTTCTTTGCTGGAATTAAAACAATTTTTAAAATGAGTTAACCTATTCAGAAAATATTAATTCTCCGGCGTACTCAAGGTTCAGGCCAAGCAACACATAAAAGTATGAAATGAAGGGTTAGATAAGGAAGATGCGCTGAATATTTATCCACCAGGTGGCCTTCCTTCAATTGCCTTCACCAAGACGAGGAACCAAATAGAAATGAGGGAATGCTTTCCCTAAAATCCCCTAGCATGACAGAGAAGAGTTTTGCTAAGCAGCAGTTTGCTCAGACTATCAGGTAATGGAGAAGGTGGTGCATTGCCCCCCATAGGCCATGAATATACAGTAGCCAACCATCAACACTGCAGCAACAATCAACAAGAGGCAGAAACAGGATTTATATGATTAATGCAAAATTAACTTCTCCTTGAAATACCTTCAACAACGACATGTCAAACAAGCACTGCTTCCAAAGGAGGGAATTGAAAACTGTGTAGTCTCTAAAATGTGTTGTCCTTTGCTATTGGTCTCTTGCATTTTTCAGTACTTTCCCTTTTTACGTTCCTCGCAATGCATTGCTTGCCTAATAGCATTTCCGTCTTCAGAACTCAGTTGAAATATGACCCACCAAATGCCAGCATTTTTTGTAGCCACCTAAATATCACGTGTCCTTTTGTTGATTTCTGATTGCAGGAGGTTAAATTGTAATCAAATAACTATACCCTCACATCTGCAGGCGATTGCTTTTGCTTCCTCCTAGACTGCACTGCAGTCAGAAGAATCTTCTCCAATATTTTCTTAGCCCCATTAACTAGTGAGTGATAAAAAGCTGTACTTACTTCATGAATGCTAAGCTCTTTCAGAAACAGGTGGAGGCTAGTTCTCTAGGAAAAAAATACACACCAGCAATTTTGTGATGCTCAATATAACAATCCTTGGAAGAAGCCTACCTTCATCTTTAAAATCATTTGCTATTTAAACAAGCTGGTACATTTGGAATCACCCAGCCAATGACAAACCACTTGTCTGAAGGTTCTGACTATTCAGACTGCCTGCTCCCTAAGCACAAATAGCAGATTCCTTGGTAAAATCTGTTAAAATAATTTTACCTCTTTGCCAGAAAAAAATGCTAATCCAGTCCTAGAAGCTCTATATAACTTTTGCTTCAGCTATAATATTGTTGATTTAAAAGGTGGTGGATTTTGGATCTCACAAAATATCACATTGGATGGAGCATGAAATCTAGAAATCCAAAGATTTAAAGAAATTGGTTATATAAAATTCACTTTGGTTTTTTTTCTAAGGGATGTTAGCCTCCTGAGCAGCTGACATGAACAAAAAAGCAGTTCAATAATGCTGTGAAAGGTAAAACTGAGTTCAAGTAGTAATGCTGCATTTTCTACACTTGGTACCCATTACTGTCCATAATACATATGTTTGTAATGTTTTCTGATTTCGTTTACCCCAAAGTAAACTCCAGAGTAAATCTGTTATGAACATGATTCTTTTGGCTTTGCCCCAAAGTAAGCGAAAAAAGGATTTATCCTGCTGTCTATTTTACCCTGTAACAACAAGAATTACTATCACAAAATGTTAGAGTGCAATGTTACTGATTATGCTAATGATAAACCCAAAAGAAATCCTTCAATCTTACATGCACATAAGCAGCAGAACAAATTTTCTTGCATGCATGTTTAACAGCAGTTTATTCCCTTTCTTTTTCAGACAGGTTTAGAAGGTAAGCTAATACAAGAAAATGACGGCTGAATCTGTAAAGCCTCCGTCTCCCTTTCCCATATCTGCCAAGATGTTCTGCCACAATAAGTACCTAGGATCTATTGTTCTGTCCTTAATATCATTGGGTTTCATTACTTATCCAGTATCAAAAACATGCTTAATACTCTCATAAAAAACCAAAACAGAATGTGATTCCAGCACCAAATATAAATGATTTATAACTACATACGACAGAAGAGCAAAATTCTTTCATGTTCACAGAGGAGCTGCTCTTGCACAAGGAGCAATGAATGCGCTTTAAGCTGGTCTTCTCAAATACTTTAACTAGCAATAGTTTATTTTATACTGGTTTTTAACATAGCTTACAACTGCTGGGACATAACACTCCCCATCACATTCTTCAGTCTTTGCATAAGCAATTACAAACATGTCAGACAATGTTCTGATGATACCTTGTGCAGGAAGGGCTACTTACTTATATACATTTCCTGTGTGCAAATGTGATAAAACAAAATTAAATTCAATCCTGCAGTTAAATCTTAATGCAGCTCATTTTTTTCCCTTTCTTTCTTCTAGAAATGATACCTCAGGCAAGGCAAGTATATTTCAGTAAGGAAAAGGATTAACATTTTCTAAAATTTCAAGTGTTTTTATCTACTACCTTTTCCTAAATTGCTTCCTCAACTATTAAAGCTGCAATGGCTTCTGTAAATCCACTTTCTGATTATGTGAGTTAAGCTATGCATTTGGGATGAAAAAAAAAGCCTAAGTGAGTTATGTCACAAATTGCCTTTAGTGCTTCAAATTTAGACTATCAAATACACAGGCACATTGTTCAGGATTGTTCCAGCATTAAAATAAATAGTAGTCTGAGGCCTTTAGAGCTGTAAGTGAATTACAGTCTTTTTGCAGGTGAGATAAGGTTTGTGAGTGGAAGTAGCATCTTTTATTAGACCAACCCCTGTAGCTGGAAAAAGTAGACAGGAAGGGCTTGTACACCAGGAAGATTATCTGCTTTTTACAGTAAAGACCTGCAAATTTTAACTCACACATGTTCTTCACAGTTATAGCCATAGTAACACAAGGCTTTTTAAAAGCAACCTGCAAACTAAAAATAAATAAAATAAAAAACCAAAAGGACATCTTCAGCCTGCAATGTTCTTGAACTATCCCAATTTTGGCAGGTACATTGAGGTTACAGTAGGACAATTCAGAACAAGTCTTCATGAATTAAGGCCTGTGTACTGCACTGCCAAGAACAAAAAAAAAACCAAACCAAACCAAAACAAGAGCTGTTTTTTTCAGGTTTTCTTCTTCTTCTAGGAACACCAGAGGACAGGAGGGGAGAAAACTGGTCTCCACAGAGCAAGCTTTTGTGAGGCTGCCTGCATAATTTTGCCCTGGGTGGATGGGTCTTTTTAGGAAAGGCTATATTGGCAGACATTTCTATACCCTTCACGCTTCTGTACAGGTTTTAGAAAGTATTCATTTTTCGTACATGTCATGCACAGCATTTGACAAAAAAGTTTTTCCTTTACAAGTCAAGAAACAGCACTGTGTCCTTGATTTCTTCCACATTATTCTGTTCTTCCTTTAACACTGATTCTCCTCTTTTTCTAGTTTCTGTCTCCATGTTTCCACAATTTTGTCTGCTTTCCCATGAGCAAAGTTGCTACTGTATTTGTTAATATATCTTTAAAAGTGTCAGGAATTTTTGTCTTCAGGACCATCTTCTCATTTCTTCTGAATATATTTTGCTTCTTGTCCCAGAAGCATAGAAAGTAAAACAAAATTCAAGTGTGGTGGCATTAATTAGGCCACAATTTTATTAATAAAAACCATCTGGGAACAACTGTTAATAACTTGTGAAGGATAGGTCACAGTCTCTTCCCTAGTTGTTTTCACCTGCTGCAGGGCTGTTTCCTCCTTCCCTTCCACTCTACTCCCTGCCATCTCCCTGCCCTGCTCCGTTGCTCCTTTCCATAGCTATTCCCCAGCCAAATGTTGGGCCTTTCTGATCATGCAAGGACTCAGGCTTAGGAAAACTAGATTTTTCCCTTCTCTTGTGCTCTGATCTGATTTGGTTTTATCAAGCAAGGTATGAGGTTGTAATCAGATAAGTGTCTGAAGTGGCTTTCTGTTGCCTCCTGAAATGAGCCAGTCTGAACTCACCCTCTCATGACCCAGCCAGGTTCCTTGAAAAAGCAGAAAAATTCACCCCATCTCAATCAATCCAGTGATGGAGGAAAATCACCCAAGGCCTCAAATGACTGCAAACTAAAAACCTATCTGGAAATGAGACACAGGGCAATCTAGGCAAGAGAGGGACTTCACAGCTTCACTGTTTTCTACTTCTCTTGCAATTCTTCCACCAAATTCATGTTTGAATTCTGTCTAAGCCAAGTAAGCTGTGTTTTCTTGAAGGCAGGCAAAGAAACTCCCCTCTTGGTTGTGGTCCAGGACAGGGAAGTAGCTTGGAAAGAAGTAGGCACCAGCTGCTACTGGCAGTTCTCTCCAGCAGCCCAGCAGCCCTGTCTGCATGTATCTTGCTGCACCCACAGCTCTGCAGGAAAGAGGAAGTGGGCTCTTCCAGAAAACCCAGAAAATTACTTTTCCTCGAAACAAAAATATATGGTTTCAGCAGCTGATATTCTGAATCCTCATCTTTAAAAGAACTCCAACAAACCCCATGACAACATAGGACTGGTGAAGTTAATGAGAGAGAAAGCCTGCCTGGTTTTGTAAATGTGCCCTTTTTTATATGGAATTGCACTGTGCTACAGTCTGTGCAAAAGAATAGGAAAACTTTGCAACCTAAGTAGTGAGAACAGGGGAAGAGAAACATGAGAAAAAACAGTTTGATCAAAGTTGTGTAGGCAGCCAGTGGCAGAGCAAGAACTAATACCCTCAGATTCCTAATTCCCAGTCCTTTCTTCCTGTCATCTGAAAATGCTTTATTTCAGGCACTCACTATTTGCTGGTCTCAGTGGGTCAAATTGGACCAGAACATTTCAATGAAAAACAATCATTTTTATGTTCCAAGAATCACACTGAACAATCTTGCAGCTGAGGTTTCTTAGGTAATACGTAGCTGTTATATGGAATGAAAGTTTGCTGTAAGTGCTTGCTGCTGAAATGTAAGAGTGAAAGATGACTTTGGAGAGCCTCAGGAGTAGCTCAGGCAATGTATGTCCTCCCACAGATACGACAAGGAAATTACATAGTCAGGGACAAGGCAAAAATCATAACTGTTTTTTATTGGGCTCTGTCCTCTATTTGTTAGGATTATTGCCTTCACTGTCCTCAAACCATAAATCTGTTTTTTCTCCTTTGCACTGTAATTACAATCTTGTTTGGGGGAAGTAATATTGTTGGGGCTGAAAAAATATCCCCAAACCCTCCCAGCACCACTAGCTTAAAGGAAAGAGATACCTTCTTTAACTGCCCTTAATAATATATTTTGCTCCTAATAATGTAGCACAGCAGAACAATCTGAAATGTACAGCTGTAGTCTTTCTGGAATAAAAACAAGAGATTTAATTAAACATCTATCCTGGAGCATTCTTTCATTCTCTGATAGAACATTACATGTAAAAATATCAGGACAATATTTCAATAACAAGATGATGTTTCATTCAGGCCGTGGGGTTTTCTCCATGCTGTATGTATTCCAAGGTCTGCAAACGCTGGCACAATTGTAAAACTATCATAATCATTAATGGATTGTGTTAACTGGTATTAAAGAATATTTATGCTGGATTAACTAAGTTTAAAACTTTAATTGGTCAGAGACATTTGGGGGATGATATCCAGGGAGTCCTATTAGCAATGAATTGATGTAGGAGCTTATCCTTGCAGTTGATGACAATCCCCATAGTGAAGAAAGTTGCAATATAAGAGTAAAACTCCCCCTTTAGATTTGTGATCCTAAGAGGTACAAACCATACTCAATTCTGCATGGTCTGAATTACAGATCTCTATTTAACGGGACAACATAGACCTGCTCTTACAATTGTGTCTATGATTACAACACTCTAGAGTGTGCATTGCATTATAATGCAGTGATTTATGCCATACCTTTTTGCTTAAGGCAATAATAGATCAGTACATGTATGAAAGTCAAAGGAAATTGTTGTGTCTCATTACTTGAGAGAATTTTCCTTAAGAGATGCTAGTGAAACTCAGAGAAGTTTCTCCTATAATCAGTCAGTGGTAAGTTGCATGCCAGTCTTCAGAGAAGTTTTTCTTTTGGCAGAATATGTTATTCCTACACTAGGTAGTTCTGTGCTATTCAATATCTCTGGAATCTTCAACTACATTTGGGAGCGCATAGCTCCAAACTGCACTGAGCAGCAGAGTGAATTGCATCTCTCTTACAGAGACTGGGCACTGCATCCACCTGGAATACCACTTCATTCTTGGCGCTCTAATCTGAGTTTATGTAGACCTGGGTTTATAAATACAACCTCAAGCATCCTGAAGCACTACACATTCCATTAAGAGCCCTTTACTTCTGTCCTTCCCCCGAACCTGTCCAGCAAAAATAAGCATTGGGACTATGGAGTAGCTCTGAAGCAATAGAATTTCCAATACATTTCTGGAGCCTTTCGGGGGAGACTCTTTAAAAGCAGAGCATGTGCCCCACACTTTGTGAAAATAAATAGCCAACTGGCATCTGAGCCCTCTGGTTACCTCAGAAAAATTATCATAAAAGTCCACTTACCCTTCCAAAGCACTGAGTAACTTCCTTTAAAGGTGACCTCTACCATTACGAGCCAGGTGACACTGAAAGTTACAAACCTTTCATGACAAAAAGTCACCATTTCCCACACTGTTTCTCTTAGTACCTCAGCAGTTGAAAGCGGCTAGTTTGATATGACCATTTGCAAGCATTATGTGTTCAGCATCTGCTTCACTGGCTTGACTATTACTGAAGACTGGTCCAGACACCTCAGGAACACTACACCAATACCCAACATTGACAGCAATGTCAAACTGTGGAAAGATTATTAGGCTTCACCAAGCTAGGCTGGATGAACATTTGCATGATAGGAGGTAACTCTACAAGTGACATCTTAAATGAAAAAGCAAGTCATGCACTGTACAGGCTTGCCCAGTTTCTCTGCAAGGTCATTCCATCTTGATCACTACAGAAAAACTGTTTGGCAATATTTTGCAAAAATATAGTAAAGAAGTTTTAGTTTAAATTTTCTTTATTCACTGTTACTGCCTCATTAACAGTGGCCAACAGCAGAGTTCCTTGTTTCCTTAATATTACTTATATTTGATAGAGAGCAGCTTCAAGATACCACCTCAAGTCCACTCACACTTATCATCACTGCTAGGACTAGTAATTCACTGCAGTATACTTTAATGCACTATAACATTTAGAAATGCCATTTGGATGTGCAGTAATACTATTTTGCACAATTAACCTCTAGTTCCCTTCCATATAAGCCTGTTCTAAAGAAATATCAGTTATGCTGCGTTATTTTCAAATTATATTGGGGTTTGTGCCTGTTTCCTAATAGGTTGCCCTTTCCTTAGAGAGTAGTAACACACACTGAATTGTAATAACACTTTATTGTCTTTGCAACAAAACAGTATAAATCACAGAGATAAAAGGAGGTGAAGCCATTCCCTAGATCGGACAACTCCTGACCACAGTTTTTAAAATCCACCTCTAGATCCACATATTAGATTTACAAACAAAACAAGACAATATAAAGAAGGAAATATTTCTCCTTGAGAAAGAAAAAAAATTCCACCTTAAATCCTGTGCCAAAGACCAGATCATTCAATTCAGGTCGTTGTAAAACAGAACTACATGGTTCATTTTTGTTGCTCTAGAAATGGGAAGTAGAAGGTTCTGTTAGAATGTAGAGCAGAGGAAAAGTATGCAAGATATTGCATAAATTTCATCTTGAGATATTGAATTCCTTTTCTGGAATGAACACTTTCTACAGACTTACAGAACTGGGAAAGTATGGGGTGGTTTCAAAATCTTAGAGACACAAGCTTTTATGAATAGAGACCTGTCACTAGAACACCACGCTCCAGCTCCATTACAGAGGGATGGAGTCCAGCACTTAAACATAAGAAATTTTCAGAGAAGGAAGATACACTTTTAGTTTATTCAGGATATGGTGGGTGAGAATTTTAACCTCATTTAGAATTTCACTAGTGAGGAGTAATAACAGAACCAAACAGCAATCTAGCTGATCTCACAGATTCATCCTTCTGGTGGAGTGAACAAGAAAATGTAGACTTTGAGATCTCTTTGATGACTTGCAGCTTTGCAATTCCACTCCAAAATGCACAAAACTCTTTACATAGGTAGGAATTTAATTTTTTTAAACATTGGTGTTAATGTTTTCTTTGAAGACCTATCATCTCATCAAGAGGGAGAAACTCTCTATCAGACTCTACAACAAACAGCTCTAATTCTGCTCTTTTTTGCTCGCATATTTTTAAATTAGAGTAATATAGCTGGCCATGTTAATATCTCAATTATAATAATGCATCTGTGACCAGAATTTACCCCAACTTAATTTTCAATGTTTTATGCTACTAAAAAGAATTGATTTGGCTTAATCAAATCATGCTTTCTGTTGTTTCATGCATAGCTTCAGCTGAAGACTATCAGAATTGTATTTGTGCATCTCATTGCAGAATTTGGCCCAAGGGTTTAAAGCTCATAATATTTACAAAACAGACTATGTACAATTTGCTGACACAAATATATAGCTTTAATACTGCAAGGTTTTAAAAATTTATATGCATGCCTAGATGCGGGATAAGAGTGGAAGTGAAATGAGTAAAGTCTTCTTTACACATTGCTTATTTTCTGGTCGAGTGATATAATTTGGCAAACTAGTCTCATCTGGTTACCTCCTGGCCTTGACTTTCATCCAAAAATCTGAAGGTTTTCATGAGACCATGTTCTTAATCCCCCATGCTTCTTGCTAGATTTTCTAATCTTGGACTATTGTGTTCAATCACAAGAGAACAGATTTCTCTGGCATTTATGCTGCACAAAGTCTTTCATGTGAGATTTCAAACAAGCTTTAATGTGTCACCAAGTTGTTCAGTTTAGTCAGTATTTCTAAATGGGGAAAAAGAAGTTCATAAAGCAGGAAAGAGTGTTTCCAAGGGCATTGTTTATAGCAAAAGGCAGAGGCTCACAAACCTTATCAACCATGTTCCCCTGTGGTATACCTGGGAGAATATTTGGATTTGCATCTAGTAACCAAGAGAAGAATCTGGGCTAATGAATTCAACCATGATTAAGAAGCTGTCTAAGGTTTGGATTTGCAGAGCGCAGATGTGAACTACTGCACAAAGGCAAGGTTAAAAGAAATGCGCAGAAGGGTCAACATGGGAGAACACAGTCACACAGGAGAGAATGTATGCTGGTATGCCAAGCCTCTGGTACCTAGCAGGAAAACTACGAGCAGCTCAAATACTTGTTTGTTATACTGAACAGCAGACTGGAGCTCTCGTGGCATCATAAATGCCCACTGCTTGCCCATTCATATTATTTCAGCCCTCAGTACTCCTGAGTAAAAGGAATTGGGGATGGAAAGGCTTACTTGGACTTACGTGCAACACTGCACAGCAGCTCTCTCTGCTCACATGAGGACAGGGCAACTTAGTGCACCACATGACTGTGGGAGAGGAAGGCTACTCCTGAAATTTAGACAGAAATGGGACTTGAGAGATTGGGTGAGGGCTGCACCATGGGTAGGGTGGGCGGCCTTGGGCAGGATACTTTGTGCAGTTATTTACTTCACCACAAAGCAGATGCTGCCTCATGCTGAAGCCCCCAGGCACTGTTTCACACTGATGCGAATGAGGAGCTGCAGTACAAGATGGCAGCAAGGAGAAACCCCAGCTGCTTGGAGGATTTGATAGCTGTTCTCTATAATGGTATCATGAATTCACACAGATATAGGAAACAGTGTCCTAAAAGCTGGATAATGTGAATTCAGTATGGATGCATTTTTAACTCTGGGCTCATCCATAGAGAAAAAGGGGAAAAAGAAAAAAAAAAAGAAAGAAGAAAGAAAAAACAAACTCCACAAAAATTTGTCATCTTTTCATTCCCTAAAACTCTCTTTGTATGATTTTTTTTTCCCAAGGCTCATTACAGCTACTTCTCTTTCTTATTTCCCCTCCTCTCCCTTATACTCTACCTTTTATCACCCACTTTACCCACCTATCTTGCTTTTCACATTCCTCTTCCATTTTCAGGCATCCTCTCTTCTCATGGCTTTGGCTATCACTTCTGGCTTCTGATCAGTGAGCTTCAGTGCTTCAACCAGGTGACCTGCCAGTGGGTTTAGGCCTGACTGAAAAATCAGCAAGTAACATGAACATGATGACATTTTTGCTTTGCACCCTTATGCACATGGTCTGATACTTGAATCCTTGGTGGTAATGCAGCACAGAAGTTGAGTGCATGTGCAGAGAAAAGTAGAATTCATCTTCAGATACATTAACCCACACAGGAGAAATTAACACAACTTTTGCACTGTTTGCTGGAAAGAAAATAGACTGAAAAGAAAATCAACGCGAAAGAGATGAGTTAGGTACAGAGAATAATCTATGGACTCAGTTGCAGACATGGAGTTGAGCTCAGTTGGCTTATTGGAAAGAGAGGAGGAAAAAAAATAGAACTTGTTCTGGTATAGAAGAGTCTCTCAAGCTGCTAATCATTTGGTGGCCAAATTTGCTATTGTGTTCTGGTGGTTTAGCTCTGCCAACTCTTATAATTATCTCTATTCCCAATCTCCATTAGTGGCCTTTTCAAAGGATATGAGTTTTCACAGTGTCAGACTATGCCATGCAGTGAATACCACACCATCAGTGTGTTACAAACACAGTACAGCATAAATGACTTACAAATATAGCCTCTTGTGGCAGTAGGTGGAACACAACGGTTATGTGTCCCTAGGCCTTGGGGCTGTGGTTTCCTAAAGGGCAACTTTTCCTCCCTTCATATTCTTTTCCTCACAGATTATGGTGTGGCAGTCCCACACTATGTCAGTAGCTATGGGAAAACTAGAGCATATGAAAAGATGAGGAAGTGTTCAGATATCTAGAGCTGACAGGTAGCACTAAAGGGATGGAACAGCCAGGGGGCTGACAACCATTCACTCTCCTTACTAGTCCCCCAAATATCATTTCACAAGATGCTGTTGCAGAGAAGGGCATCACAGAAGCCCACATGCACACCACAGTCTTTGGGACAAGTCTCACAAATGCTGCCACACAGGAGCAATATTTTCAGATGTAAACAGAACTTACAGAAGCCACATGACAGAGCTGTTGAAAGAGCTGCTGTGGCTGAGGGTGAGCAAGTGGGATAATGATTGAAAGCAAAATGGAATGTCTGCTTTGACTGAAGGGATATGTGCTGTTTTCCTAGGAACTAAAATGGGGCTTGGAGACCTTTTAAGTGCATGCACACATGCCAAGAACAGTATTTAGAAATGCAACATCACATAAAATATTTAAGTAATTAAACATAACCTTTGAGAAAATGAGAAACACCACAGTAAAAATTCAAAGAAACTTCTTTTTTTTAAAAAAAAAAGAAACACAAGACTGAACGACCAGATGATTCCCAAGAGAATTTGATGATTAACTGGCTAAATCAGGACATCTGCAGGATGTAAGAATAATAGAAGGAAGCGGGAGTTTTGGCTAACACTTTTATAATTAGCAATTGTAATGATCTTAGCGGTGTCCTCCTGAAAGAACTTGAATATTCATGTTGAGGCACAGCATTCTGTTTCAGCGCTTTTGGTAACTGTAGCCACTTGCACAGAGTCAAGCACACACTCAAATCAGGAAGTCAAAATGAGTGCTCCAAATACTTTCTGTCGGAAATTGTGAGGAAAGCTGTTATTTGCATGCAGTAAGATGGGGAAGAGAAACATAGCATCCAAGAGCTCCCTTGGCATTTTCAGTTTCCTAAATAATCATCTTTTCTTTTTCTCCCTGCAGATTAAATTCAGACTTGACCCAAGGAAATGCAAAATACATCTGAATCTGCAAAGTAAGATTTCATAATGTCAGAGCAGGCAGTAGCCAAAGGCACCCAAAGTAGCAGTTACTATCTATAGTAAACCAGGCATTCATTCACTCTTCCTGAATGGATGTTAAAATTTTGTAACAACCTAAGCTGAGTCTGTAGATCATAGAAGGTTTTTTGCAGTCATTCTTAATTAGTAGTTCAGTGGATACTTTGACTGCTTCTCAGTTTTTATCACCTTCACAAACAAATCTGATACATGCCTAACCAACTTCCTCTATTTTTTTGTGTTCATGCCACAAAGGAAAAAACATGTATGAAATGCATCATCTTTGCAGAGAACGATTTAGATCAGTCACTCCTCTGAAAAGGCATAGAAAGAGGGACTCCCACCTGCCTGCTGGTTGATTTTGAATCCTCAAAAGGTTGCATATTTCCAGGCAAATTGGGGTGATCTGAGGAGAAATCACTTCCTTTGCCCTCTTTAGTCACTGGAATATGAAAGCTCAAATAGGCTTATCCCCACACGTGTGTGCGTGTGTGTTTTGACTGTGAGCACTAGGAAAAACGCGCAAACCAAAACCACGCCTGACTGACACACACTAATGAGCGTCATTACGCTTGTGAATTGCTCTTGGACAGCTGAACTGTTTACTTCTATCCAGGACAAGAAGAATTAGTCCACTCAATTAGTGGAGAGGCAAAAGGCAGTGATCCAGGCGCACCTCACATCCAGAGGAGTGGGCTAGCAGCTGCAGTGTGGTATCTAGGAGAGAACCAGCTTGCTAGGTTGTGCCTAGAGAGCATTGTAGGCTGGTCAGGTCAGATGCAGGCTTCCTATCAGTCAGGGATCAAACTGCTTTATCTTCCTGTGCTCAAGCAATGCAGTGGCTAATCACAGAAAGACTCATTACCATCAAAATCCTACACTGACAATCAATATATACTTTTTCTTTTGTCCTGCTTAATATGAAACTATGTGGGCATACAGCTCCTCCTGGAACTCCATTTTCTACTTTAGCTATGGTCTTTGTTGGTTCCTTGTACATGCCTTGCTTCAAATAGAATGCATGCTTCAGACAACACCATGTCCTATGAAGTGCACTTTGTGGAGACAGGTCAGCTTTCAAACACAGAGGATATTTCCATGGATGCATGTTTCCACAGATGCATGTTTTTTGTCCAAGCATCTAGTTGCCAGAATAGAAGCGGCACTGCTGGTGGTTTGCCTTCCCAAACAATCTGCGTTGTGATGCAGCTGGCTCCAGCAAAGCTCTGTATTTTGGATAGCTGCTGCATTAATTTAACTGCTCCTCTCCACTTCAGCTTTCAGCTTTCAGTCTAGGGTTCATTTCCATCTCTCTCAAGATGCTCCTCAAGTTCCATCAGTGTGAAGTTCAAGTACCTAGAGGTCCCACTCTTACCGTGGGCTGGTCTCCAAATCTTCCAGGTGCTGAAATGCTAGTTTTTAATGCTAGTACACAACACGTCATTTCAAAATTCCTCTATCCAGATAAAGAGAGTGCTTTAGTGCACAGCAAATACCACTGATGGTCTTCTCCCATTTGTGCACTCAGAATATTATATTGGGATGATTTAGTGGATCATTTAAAATCAACCTATGTAGCCAAAGGTAATATGAATCTGAAAGAAGTACACTCAGCAAGTTCAAAAAATTAATCTTTTATTGAAGGCCTTCATCTCACAAGCCATCATAGACCATTCCTCACAGCAGCATCACAAGAACCCTTTTGGGCACTGATCTGTGTAACTGTATGTATGAAGTCTAGCTAAGATACCTTGCCTGGCAGGGGGAGGAGTCTGCTTTAATTGCCTTGTCTTCAGCATCAACGCTCTTGAATTTTGACAAAACTTTTATCCATAATGACTCAAGTGAGCAGCTATTTATGCTGCAACTTAATACTCAGCCCGAAATTCTACTTTTTAAGGTCCAGACTCATGCATGGAGAGGAAATGTATGCAAAACAGGGGAATGACAAGAGATAGGAACTGCATGAAAATCCCTTTCCCAAGCATATTAAACCCAAAGTTTTTATTTGCTCACGTTTGCAAATCTGCATTTTTCATTTTTTATTGAAGACTTACTTTTAATTATACAGTAAATAGAGTTTAATGTTTAGGTCTAACTTGCACAATTTAGACTGCATTGATCTACACAGATTTGCAAACAGCAGCAGTTGGACTCCTGAATACTGATGTGCTGATATTGGAAGAACTAGCTCAGGGACCACATTGCCAGTTCCAATATTACATGACTGTCAATGAGTAAACAAAATTAGCAAGAAGGTGTTTGGGGGGTTTTGTGTGGGTTTTTTTTTTGGTTTGGTTTGGTTTTGTTATTGTTTTTTGAACTGCAATAATATTTGTGCAGAGAAGAAAATAATCCAACATTTGCACGTGTGGCAAAAAACTTGTGAAATATCCTACTTGCCCTTAGATAGACTAATCATGGCCTATAAAGGCCATCTGAACAGCAAACACAATATTCAGTGAGGCTTCTTGTCCCCAGACAGCTGCTGGCTTGGAGATCAGAGGGAAGGAAAAGGGGGGTCATCCTGTCTGCACGCATTTCCCCCGAAGAGAAGGTTTGCTGGCAAAGCCAGGAAAGATGTTTTTCAGTGATAGAGCCAGTGTTTATTGTTTCATACAATATGGCCAGGCTTCTGGAAAGCAACATCTAGGTAGAAAGGTATTGCCTTATAGAAATGGATAATGAATGGATTTGAGCTGATAAATGGCTTTGCCTTTGTGTAGGAAGATGAAATAATTCCCAGAATATGCTGCCCAATAGCATCTTTATGCATTTAATACATGCAAGGGGACTGTGTTATAAAGCTGCAGCAAAGTGCCACCAGTCTCTTGGATTACTTTGCTTGTGAATGTTGAGGGTGTTCCACACATGTAAAGATGCAGTAAGCAAAGACTGATGTTTAGAAGGGAGCTCTCCAAATAATAGGGTGCTATGAGTTTTTAGTGCAGAATTTTGTTGCAGGATTTCTTTATATTACTATTTGTCTGCTCTTCTCTTAGCTCAAACATTACAAGGCAGAAAAAGCAAGATAAGTGACAGCAAATACAGAGAGTTACTATTACATCTGAGATATGGACAATATAAAAAAGTTTAAAAGGCCAAGGAATATAATATTCCTATACTTGGATTGGATTCCTATATTTATGCACCAAAAAAGATATGGGGTGACCCAAAGGATAACAAAATTCCTCAATACACTTACAGCTCATGGTGTAAAATACTTAAGAAAGTTAATCAAACAGTCCTTTATTTGAACAACTGCTCTCAGATCTCAAGGCATATAAGCATGTCTGTCTCATACTACAGGATAGTTCATCATCTGGGCCACCTAAATTCCTTCAAACCTCCACTTCGGCCCAGAGCTGCTGTTAGGGTTAAGGTTGAGGGTTCAGAGGGCCAAAAAGGTCACAGCTCCAGGGACACTGGGGTAGCAAAACATATGCCAAGGAGAGTGTGGCACTGCACCAACATTGTTCCATCCATGCCTATCTCATCTGGTCAAAGATGGTACCAGGGATATCAGCATACACAGGGCAGGCTGGCACAGAGGACATTAGTTTAGGTTAGGATACAGGAACACTTCCTCAACACCTTTCACATCTGGGTAAGCCATGGTACTGAGGCTATCACCCTCAGAGCCAAGGTGCCATTCGGTATCTCCAGATTTGGGCTAAAAGAGGCATGCCAAAGGAAGCACCACACTGCACACCTTTACTGCCTCCACACCTTTCTAATCTGGGCCACCCATGGTACTGGGGATCTCAGCTCCAGCTCAGAGCTGCTATTAAGATTAGGTTGAGGGTTAGGAGAGCCACCAAACAGCACCAGAGACACTGGATCTGTAAAAGCATGTGTCTCAATTGGAGACAATTTGGAGGGCTGGAGACCTCAGACTGAAGTCTCCATCCTCTGATTCAATACTCCTGGTTCTCTCCAATACAGAGAGAGACAGAGATATCAAATACACATGGATATAGTGGAAAAACCAAAACCCTTTACCAAGAAGAATGCTAAACAGCAATAGTGATAAAACTGAGTCAAGCTAACCAGAAAATTCCCAAGCTCCTGCCCACTGGACCAAAACAAGATGGCAGCCAGCCTCCCTTCAGTTGTTAAAACCCATCAGGAATGGTTTGGAGGGTCAGTGTTGGAGTGAGGCTGCAGTTCTGGCACAGGCAGTTGGAGTAGGTCTGCAGAACCCACACAACTGGAAGGACCCGTCGGGTCCAGCAATGAGACCTGGTTGCTGCAACTCTGACAGTGTTTGTAGTCCTGATCTGCCAAGACAATGGTACAAGGTCCATGGAATGAGGGAAGGCGACCCTGGGTCTGCCAAGTGAAGTCTGAGTGTGGTCTTTTATCTAGCTCAGGGTAGGTGGGAACACCTCTGGTACCTCCCATGGGATGGGTAGTTCTTCATTGAATGATGAATACTGGTTCATGGAACTTTTCAAGAGTTTTTGACAGCTTATAAGGTGTTAAGACTGCCTGTAATGCCAGGACAGGTGGATCCATTATGGCCCTTAGCAGAGATGGATATATTCAGGCCATGTGTGTGAATTGTCCTGATGCCTCCCTGAGAGGAGTTATCACAGATGAGTCATTTGTGTAAGGGACAAGGTGCGTACTCCCTCCCCACCTGAATTGTCAGAGTCATCAACAATCCAGTCTTTTCACACTTGTGGGCACATTCTTCTCCTAGGATAAATATCACCCTCATATTAACTCCCTCTCCACAGCGTAAATTAGTAAGCAATCTGGGGAAAAGAGAGAAGAAAAGGTGGATGCCAAAGTCTTTTTTAATTCAGGACAGCATGTCAAGGGAATACAGCTTTGTCCTAACATTTTTCCCTATGCACTGTTCTCCTCTAGGTCAAACATGGTGCTTTCTTGGCTTGTGCTGCTACCAATCATCACACTTCATTTTCCATAATCCTGGAAGTTATTGTTCCTTTTGTAAAAATGGGATTTTTCTTTGGTTGACTTCTTCTTCAAAATAAAACAAAACAAAACAACACAATAACAGCAACAAAAAGCTACATGATCTGATTAGGTCTTTAAACCCCTTGCTGCCTGATGCATGTTTCTCCTTGCATGCATAGCATTTTGCCTTGTGAGTCACCTCACCTATTCCCCTGCCTGCTGGCATTTTGACCTCTGTGAAACTATAGCTTTCTTGATTCTCTCACTATGATTCCCATCCTTTACACCTGCTTTCTCAGTCAACACTGCCAAGTACGGAAAGCAAATGACTTGCCTGATTACCCAGAGCAGTCTGGTATCCCTTCTCTTGTCTCACTAACAGGTCTGCAGTGCTGCTCCCTTAGCCTCCTTTTCTCCAGAGGACTTTTCTAGATTGTGTCTGCCTTGAGGTAGCCAAACATGAGCTGGCTCCTCTCCAAACCTCCCACTGCAGCTAGCAGATGGACAAGCACTCCCAGGACCTCCAGCAGTATACCCTCCTTGCATTCTCTCAGGAGCCTACCTCATTAAACAGTGTCTCTAAGTGCATATTAATGACCCAAACTGCATGACCAAGCTGCTGGAAAACTTGCAAGTTTTATCCCTTTTTCTAACTGAAGAAACCAGCCAGACAAATTCCAGGAGTGTCATGTTGTGTTTGACCTTTCCTTTGCCCCCCTTATACTGGAGTTTCCCCTTCTCTCCCAGGAGTAAAGGAGTGCTGACTCATCTGGTGCTTGCCTTTTTTTCCCCACTGACTGGGAGTATTTTGTAAAATCTTCCATAGGAAAAAACTGGGTTTTTCTTACTGGTGACCTCTCTATTACATTTTATTGTGTTCGCATGACCAGGTTTTGGTAACAGCAGGTGCAGTGTACAGTCTACAGGTTTCTCTGAGAAACTGCCCGAAGCTTTCTCTCTATCCAGTAGAGCCTATGCCAGTCAGCTCCAAGATGGACATGCTGCTGGCCAACGTTGGCAACACCTCTGTGATACCATATTTAAGAATAAGGAAAAAAAAAGTTTTTGAGTAGATGTAATTGTGGCCAGGAAAGAACAGAGTAAGAATATGTGAGAGGAACAGCCCTACAGACATCAAGGTCAGTCAAGAAGGAGGAGGAGGAGGTGCTCCAGGCCCCCAAGCAAAGATTCCCCTGCAGCCCATGGAGCAGCCCATGGTGATGCAGGCTGTACTCCTGCATGGAGTACATTTACATGGAGGGCTGCTGGGGTGCAGAGATCCACCTGAACCCTGTGGAGGAGACCCATGCAGGAGCAGGCAGATGCCTGAGAGAGGGATGTGAACCCATGGCAAATCCATGCTGGAGCAGGGTCCTGGCAGGGACTGCAGACCCATGGAGGGAGGAGTCCAGACTGGAGCAAGTTTCCTGGTAGAACTTGTGACTCTGTAGAGGACCCAGGTTGGAGCAGGCTGTGTCTGAAGGACTATGTCCTGTGGAAGAGCGACATACACTGCAGCAGTTCATGGAGAACTGTTGCCCATGGGATGGACTCACATTGCAGAAGTTCATGGAGAACTGTCTCCTATGGGAGGGTCCTCACGCTGGAGCAGGAGGACTCTTCTCCCTGCACAGTGGCAGAAACAACCTGTAATGAACTGACTGTAATTCCCATTTCCTGTCTTTCTGCTCCACTGGCAGGGGAGAAGGTAGAGCTTGAGAAGGAGGGAGGGAAGAGAGGAATGTGTTCCTAAGATTTATTTTACTTCTTGTCATCCTGTTATGATTTTGTTAGTAATAAATTCATTTAATATCCTCTATTTGAGTCTGGTTGACAGTGTTTGGTGAGTGTTGTCTCCTGGGCCTTAACTCATGAGCCTTTGTTATATTTTCTCTTTCCTGTCTAGCTGAGAAGGGGAGAGATAGACTGGCTTTGTTGGGTGTCTGGCATCCAGCTAGGTTTAACCCACTACATACATACAGCTGCTTCCTTGTAAAGCAAGGAAGAGAAAGAGTCTTGAAAAAGAGTAGTTTAGCCCTGGGAATGTTCATTTACTGGATCAGAAATACTAACAAGGCATCACCTTAGGTAATGGTCATAGCAATGTAGGTCAGTGGGTGAAGCAAGAATACTCATGGATAATTTAACTCCCTTTGGCCAGGCAGTGAAAGAGTACTTTAAATAAGGAGAGTCCATTGACTTTGAAGTAGTTTTCTGCACAGATGAGCAGAAGATTGACATACCAGGGTCAAAGCAGAATCTTTTGCTCCTCAAATTGGCATAATTTAAGAGCAAGAGAATGCAAAGGGAAAGCACCATGCTGGATTGACTGACAGTAACCTATCTAAGAGCTCAGCTGGGAGAATATTTCAGGGTAAATATTTTTTCAATGCATTTGCCTCTTTTCCGTTTGGAAATTGTCTATAAACATGTTTTTGCAAGTCTGTTTGTTGTTCAGAATGATTTACATTGAGTGAAATTCAAGTTTAGGCCCATTCACAGGCAGCTTATTGCAGATTTTCAAAAAAAGAAATTCAGTCTGATCCAATTTAATACAGAGATCACAAGGCGTGTCTTCTTGCCTCAACTGGATAATTCTTTGATTTAGTTTTTTGATGTGAATATCAATTATTCATTTGAATATTAACATTCTGTAGTGCTTGATGCTATTATAATAGTATATGCTGTTTCTGCAAATATTTCTGTACAGATACTATTCGTGAGAAAATTTATGGAGTGAAAATTAAAACCAAAGAAATGCAGCATTCCATTCAAAATACAGATGAATATTCATAAAAAGCATTGCAGCGTTTGCCTCTCTCTGATGTTCAGTGTTGTTCATTCATTCAAAGTTAGAAGGATATAAGCTGAGACATTATACTTCAAGAGAGCAGTTAAATGAGGAACTGGGGGGATTAAGTTATAAATTACAGGATGATTGTAAAACTCCTGGACATTTTGGGGTCGCAAAACTTTTTCAAAGCTGAAAGAAAATAGTACTGGGCAAAATGTAGAAAACTAGCTCAGAAAACAGGACATTTAAATACAAATTACTTCAAAATCCCTGGTCCAACAGTACATTGCAAACAAGAGTATATGGAGCTTACTGAGATAACAGAAATTTCAGTGAGCTTAATTTTTCATCAGCTGTGAGGGCCTACTTCTAAGATGACAACATGCAGAAGTCTGATACAACAGTGGGTGGGTCAAATGCTTTATAAGAAAAAAAATCAAGGAGGAAACAATACGTCCAAATCTCTCAGTAGGCTGCTTTCACAGAAAATGACTAAATAGACCAACCAGGAGCATAGCCCTACTGGCAAAGACACGCAAGAACGTACTGACGTTAATGTTTTGAAGTATTTGGTGTTTTTCTGAGTGCTGATTTTTGTTTTATTCAGTCTTCTTTAGTTTCTTCCACCCAGGATAAAGCGTTTGGGGCAGTCTCACAAATGCACAGGGGTTGTGTGCATCCCACAGAAAATTCAAGAGGTCAAATGCAATAAGACTTTACCAGGGTTGCACTCTGGAATTGTCAGCATTTTGAACCCCAAGTGGTAAAGGTCAAATAACTGTGTAATTAAACATTTGGTTAAACCCCTTTGAAACCAGCAACTGGGGAAATGTCTAAACACAGTTCCCCACTTCAATATAGTTGGAAGAAAACATGCAGATGGCTCCGATTTCTCTTTCGTATGAGGGAGTTGATACCATAGCAGTTTCACCTCTACACTGCAAAGATGAAGCACAGGCACACAGAAGCAGAGCTGCCTTACCCCTTGTTCTGATATTTTATGTATCTGCAGGAGAAACTGCTGCAAGGACAGAGGTGCTGAAAAAAGGGAGGAAGCAAACAAAAAACTAGCACAGACTATATATGATAGGTATAGAAGGACAGGTATAACAGCTTCAGAGAAAAAGCCCTAAGAAATTTTGGTTGGGTGTTAGTTCAAAGTGCCTTTTTGTTGTTATTGTTGTCGTTGTTTGAGTCCTGCTGTAACCAGGAAAATTAGATTAGAATGCATAAAAGCTATCTAGTTTCAGAATTCATTTCCCTTCCTACCAGACATCACTTCAGCTGACTATTTGGATGCACATGCAAGTTAACCTCTTTGGAAACTGAAGGAAATGTATCTGCTGTCCTCCACAGAAGAGAGTCATAAGAAACCATTAATCTCCTTTAGGTAATCAGGCAGGTGATATGAACATTTTTAGATGGTATGCTTGGACATCATTCGGCACTGAATTTAGGATGAAAGTGCCCCAGGCCTCTGGTTCACTCAGTGTTTCATCAGCTGACATTTTGATAACTGATTTTTCACCATACTGAGTTAAATTTTCAATAAACCTGTCATTCTTCAGGAGGTCAGACACATTAAAAATAAAAATAACAATCTTCTGAGATCCAAAGATGTATGCATTATTTTGATCCTATGGATTTGTACCTGTATCTCTTCTCTGTCCTTTCCCTGAGGTTTCTATTTTTGACCCCTTTATTTAAGTCTGAGGGGTGCAGGGAAAGCTACCCCTTAATATTGTCTTTTCATACAATAAACACTGGATTAAGTTCATACTGCAAGCATTGGCAGTAGAATCTCTCAATTCCCAGCAAAAGAAATTAGAAGTGTCTCTTGGCACATCCCATCAGGGGACTTCTTTTACCTCTTGAATCAACAGAAACTTTGGATCAACAAAAAGAACAGAAGCAGGTGTCTCTTACCTCATGCCAATCTATCCTACTCTCCATCTCCAGAAAATTGTTCTTTTGCTCTCTGAAGGATACTTATCACTTGGGTAACCATTTGTTTCTGCTTTATCTTGACAGTACAAACCAGAATAACAATAACCCTAGGATGCAGAAGGACTCAAAATCACCTGTGCTTTAATTATTATTATTTTCATATACATGATATATTGTATTAAAAATCCACACGCTATCAGATATGAAGCAGTACTGTTCTTCAAGGTTATGTCTAGCATCTCTCAAATGCAGCTTTTAATTAAAAAATTCTGGCTGTCCAGAAACAGGTACCTTTTTGGTGGATATTCTCTTATCTTCAAAAGGTGTTTCTTCAACCATAGTTTCACACACACTCTAAGACTTTGACAGAGGGCTTTAACCTTGTGTCCATTCCCACAGTTGCTCATTTGGCAGATCTGTTCAGGGGTTTTGCATTGAACTAGATATGAGAACTAGGCAGCACATGACAGGAAACTACTTCATTGGCAGTGCTAATTGCTCAAATTGTACATGGGATTATGGCTAAAGTACATTTTCTTGGGCCAACATAAAGACAAAATTGTAACTTGTTCTTGCCATGCTCCAGTCTTATCTGACATGAATAAGCCCTGCTCCAAAGCCATATGGTGCTTCCACATTGATGCTACCCTGTTGAAAGACAGAATATGGAATCTGTCCTGCTGCAGAGTGGGAGTAGTTCTTCTGGTTTTTGTTTTTTGGACTTTCAAAAAAATTTTTATCTGGAGTAAAGCAGCAATTTTCTGCCCTACTCCCTCAAAAGAGATGCCTTTGAAGCAACAAGGAGCTGTTGTCCCAGATTTATGCTCTCCACTTTTTTTGTTTCTCTTTCACTCATGTATTTTACTTTCTGTTCCCTAACCTGCCATAACCTACTTCCACAAGTCTGTAATTGCTTAAGGAAGAGCGATCTCCTTCCCACTCCTGCCCACTGCCTATCTCACGAACCTGTTGCTGGAATCTCAGATCCTCAAGCATTAAAAAAGGAGAGGCTTTTTTTCGCAGCTAAATTAACACAAATCTGCTTTTGTTAGCTTGGTGTTCTCCTGAGAGCAGCCATACAACTTCTTCATTTCATTTCCCCTTCTCTTGCTGCTTAAGAAGTAGCACATCCTCACACCAGAGACACTTGTGTGAATCAATTTGCAGTGACCAGCTTAAATGTCTCCTGGGCCACTCAAGCTTCTTTCATTTGGAACTTCACAGTGAAGAAATAGCTACCCTGCGATGGCTGTAAAGGAAACCTGACAAGGGACAGAGGTGAAGTGCTTGTGTTGGCGTACTGTGCTCACTCCTCAAATCACCTCCGACAGTCTCAGTGGGAACATCATCAGGCCTGCTAAGCACGTCTAAAACACTAGTCTTTTTTTATGATTCTTCCAGTTTTTGTAGTACACATTGGACACTTGGGCATTTGTGTAGAAGAGTGGTCAGATTCCTTTCTTCATGACCATTTCCATGCCAGTAATCCTTGTCAAACTTGACAAAAGCAATAGGTGAAATCCTGGCCCAGCTAAAGTCAATAGCAAAGCTCTTATGAGAGAGAGAGTTCAGATCATACTGTCAACTTTTTGCACAAGCCTTCTCATGGCTGCCTGTCTGTGGGGATGTCTGTCAAAAGAGATATCTTCCCTCATGGAGAAGAAAGGGCTTGAAGGCAAGTAAAACAAGCCCAGTGCGGAGAGGATCTTAAATGCGATGTTAGGGCTTTTAGAGATGGTCTTTCTTTCTCTTTGAAAGGTGTGTTATAAACATAACTGACAGGTGCAAAGCTCCCCTAGGTTTCCTCATCACCCCTACAATGACAAAACATGCTATAAGAAGCAATGCATGCATTTTCTCTCTCTGCCTTGTGTTTTGGAAATCACACCTACAGGGTAGGAGTTATCCAACCTCCTGGGTGATTGTTCTTAAAAAAAAAGGGGAAAAAAAAGAAAAAAGAAGCCTTTTGAGGGTTTTTTTAACTGTAGCATCCATGGATAAACCATCTCCTGACTGACCTCACTGTCAAGCCGCTGCACCAGCAGCTCTCCAATTATGCACTAAATGTCTGTGAATTGTTTGATCTGCTAGAGATGACTTGCCGACTCTAAGTTACTACGTCTTAATGGAGAAATAAAAGCCTTTGTTGCCATAGTTTTGCTGACTCTTTCACCATTGCATTTTGTCATTGCACTACACCCCAAAGATGCAAGGAAAATACAAAATAACATCTTCTAAGATTTTAATATCTTCTTAGCTCTAAAATATCCTGAGGGCAGGGGAAGGAGTACCTCAATTTAGGATAGAATCTATGGAGGTTTTAAAAACAATAAAGAAGGTCAGTACTGTTCGTAACATTGATCTTCCTTGCTTGCAATTTTTAGTAAGCTTGAGACACTGTCCTGTGGCTGGACAATCCTCTGCATTCCCAGAGAAGTTAATAGGTAGCATGAGATTTTCGTACCCAGGCCTCACTCTAATAGGAATAAACAATAGTAGCTATTTCCTTGTTCTTGGTCTAGGCTAGGCAATCACATACAAAAAGCTTATACACTCTGCACTTGCTGTAGTTTAAACTTCTGGGGCTGCTGGTTTTGTTTGAAGCCACATATTCTCACTAACAGTAATCAGAAATACACCCACTATCAAAGGCAGAATATTTCCCTCTCTGTCCTGCAGATTGGTTTACTGCATGAAAACTACCTACACAAGCAAATATCCCAGACATGTCAGACTTCTAACAGAGCTATGAATTCTTGTAACAGTCAGAGGTAGAACATTAATAACCAGAACCATAAAACAAATCTAAAAAATGCAGAATAATGATAAAAAATATATTTATAGAGGCAATGCAGGAGATGCAATAGTAAAAGAGCCTCCCTTTGGATCATCAATTCATGAGTTCTGTGATCCTGAGTAACGGGCATGCTTCCAAACGATAAAATAAAACACATCAACTATTCAAAATCACTAACTTTCCCCTTGCGTTCCTTAAAGGTGAATTGCAGCAAATGTATAAATTTTAGTGTGCTGTAACTTGTGTGCCTTTTACTACCATAGGAAGTGAATTTCACAGTATTTATTGAAAATCATTATCTTCCTCCGCTTTTAAAAATTTAATTTAAAATTTGTCACAGCAGCAGCAAAGCTGACACAGCCTAATACTTGTGATGGAGTGATGCTCTCTGAAAGAACTCAATGGGAAGATCTACCATGATTTGCCAATATCAGCATACACAATGAGATTTGCTTATCAAAACTCAGTAGAGTGTACAAAATACAACAATTAATTTTTTGTGTCTAAAATGGATTTATGGACAGGGATCATGGCCAGTAACTGAAGACCTTTAACTATCTTAAGCAGCAACATCAAAAAAAATCAAGCATCCATGGAAGCAAAATACTCTGCCCTATTTTCAGTCCATATTGGTTAATTAATTCTTTAATTGTTTATAATAATTTCCTTTGGGACTCTAAGAGAAGATATAACCACTTGCTCAATTACGAAGTGTTACACAGCTGCTTTACCCAGACAGAAGAGGCAAGCAGGTGAAAATCACACTTCTGCCCATTCTACTAAAACAGAACAAGCATTTTTGTTGTTCCTAAACACTCGTGCAGGCAAAAATCCATCACTATATTAAGTAACATGTATGTAATTTAATGTGGAGAAATCAATCCTTTACTATTAGAACTGTGTCAAATACCAAGGGATCATAACCATAATGTATTATATCATCATCATCATCAGGGCTAGGCTTCGTGAACAAAAATTTGGGAAGGGCTCTACCCATGTGGGTGTGTCCTCCGAGCCTGCACAGTGATTTTTCAGGTGAGGCACAGCGTACGCAGAACTGGCCCCACCCTTTAGCTCCTGAGGTTCATCTGCCACGGCTGAGCAAGCTTGGATGGTGACAGTGAAGTCCTCAGGACTAGAAGCTACAGCCCCTGGTATTCCCAGAAGGTTTCCCATCCAAGTACTAACTGGGGCTGACCCTACTTAGCTCCTGAGATCTGATGGGATCAGGTGTGAGGGTGGCTTAGGATATGACTGCTAAAAGAAAACTAGCAATCAAAGAGGGTTGTAGTCAAATGCACATGAAATAGGAATCCGAGTTTTGGGGTATGCACACGTGTTTACTCATTTGATTGTAGGTAGACAGGCAAATATCAAGTGTTTTTACCTGACTATCATTAACCAACTGATTTTCAGTAGATGCTATGGTAGAAATGCTTATTGTTAAGTTGAATGCTGTTTTCATTTCAGCCTGACCTCTTTCACATGGTTCACGCTGATTTGAGTAAATGGAATTTCACCATAAGTTTCACAAAGTCCCTAATGTTTTTCCTGGGGCTTTCTGTCAAGTGCTAATTTACCAGCTGCGCCTTTTGATGTTATCAGATCTGTCTCCTGCAATCTGTATCTGGTTTTGGGTTAAGTTTACCTGCTAATTAATTATTACTTCATACATGCTTACTGAAAGGGGCTGGATTCAGACACTATTGTACTTGCAATGCCTTCAGATATGATAAACAGTATAGTATTTGCAGTGCCTTCAGATCAGGGTCTAGGATTGTGGACCTCTGACATAACTGCAAATGAAGTTAAGGAAAAGCCAAAAAAGTAACGCTATTAAATGCAGAGAAACTTCAAAAACAGCAACATATTGTACATATGTAACTACTAAGTGCCTATCAAGAAATCCTTGGTCTAGTACCATATAATCCTTAATCCAGAGATATCCCTGAAAGAGAGCCCCTAAATAACCTTGTAATACGAATCACACACTAAAGAATGGGCTCTACAGTCTCTAATCCATTTGATGCCTTCTTCAGTGTTTGTTTTACTAGCAGGAACAGTAAGACACTGTGCCAAAACATATATGCAACTGTTTAGTATCTTAAAATCTTTAAGTGCTAATTAACAAATTGTGGCATTCAGCCTCAGATCCAGACAGGCAAGACTGAATGTGATCAGATTTAGGCAGTTGAATTGTATGTTCATATCGAATGCATAAGGATCCCCATCTATGATTTTCTGCAAGAATGTGTAAAAGGCAAGCTATGTCTGCTGAGTTGTCGTAGTTTGTGTTTTAAGGAAGTAGACGTGGGTTAGGCAGCTAATAGAGGGAAAGAATGATTATCATTTGATGTTTTAGAAACTATTCTATAACAACCTGTAAAAATGTTAAACACAGGGAACTTTTCATTTGGCATTTCCTTGCTGTGCTCCTGTGAGGAATCCAACTCAGCAGGGACTTAAGCGTGACACCTTCAGATCCCCCAGGTTTCAGTGCCCTCTACTACTGCAAAAAAGGAGGGCAGACAGCTAATGGTGGCAGAAAGCACTGTCATTTTTTCAAACATCAGGCCTTAAGGAAGAACAGGTCATAACAATCTCCCCCGGTTTCTAACTAGTACAGCAAAAGATGTGAACCCCTTTGTGTGTTTTGTACAGTTTATTTTCTCGGGGACTCCTTCCTTTGGTTTATTTTACATTAACACTACAATTTTGTGCACGTTGTCGTGTGTAAAATAAAAGGGTAGCACAGGCCCTTGGTTTTGGTGCTGAAAGCAATGAAAAATAATAATAGGAGCAGCAGATTCCATAACAAGTATCAAATATATTTCACTACCAAAAAAAAAAATTAACTTCTCTTTAGTTGTGGGTGATGATTAAGCCTATATGTTGTCCCAAGAATTTCACTACAAACTTCAAGTGCCTAAAGCTCTCCGTAGAGAAGTGTTGGGTAGGGGTTCTGTTTACTATCGGAGGGTTACAATAGTAGTACAAAAAGTTTTTTTGTAGATGGGTTCAAAGTAGTAAGGTCATTTCACTGCTGGAATGTTTCTTTCTGTGTATGTACTGTAATTGTACCTTACCTTTCCTTTAAAACACAGAATTTGTTTATTTCAGGCAAAAATCAGAACTTCTTCAAGAAGGACAAAAGATAAAAACATTAATTTTTTAAAATTATGCTATCACTTTGGGAAATTATGGTGTCTGAAAACAGCTGTCTAATTTTTATAAAGGTGCCTGTCCCATCCTTTAACTGATGTAAACTTGCTTCTAGTCAGACTGCCACAGAGTGGTATACAGAGAGACTTTCAGAAGCAAAGATGGTCACAGAACAAAGGGATATAACGAACTGGGTGACATCAGGCTTGTAACTGATGACTAGTGGGGTTCTGCTGGGCTACATCTTAGCCCCTGTCCTCTTCAACATCTTCATAAATGACTTGGACACTAGGACTGGAAGGGATACTAAGCAAGTTTGCAGATAACACAAAACTCAGAGGCCTTGAAGGCAGAGAGACCCTGACAAATTAGAGGGCTGGAGAATCACGAAATGTATGAAGTTTAGCAAAAACAAGTGCCAGATTGTGCAACTGGGATGGTGAAAACCCAGATGTTCATACAGTCTAGGGAACAAGAGGATGGATAGCAGCACCGTAGAAAAGGACTTGCAATTCTTGGTTGATGGCAAGTTGAATATGAGTCAGCAGTGCCCTGGAAGCCATGAGAGCAAACTGTTTCCTGGGGGACATCAGGCAAAGCATCTCCAGCCGGTCGAGGGAGATTTTCCTGCCCTGCACTGGGGCAGCCTCACCTTGAACACTGTGTGCAATTTTGGGCACCACAATATAGGAAATACATAAGCTTATTTGAAGGCGTCCAAAGGAAGGCTACAAAGATGGTAAAGGTCCTATAGGGGAAGTCATGGCTGAGGTCACTTGGTCTGTTCAGCCTGGAGAAAACTGAGGTGATACCTCACTGCAGTCTAAAACTTCCTTGTGAGGGGAAGAGGAGAGGCAGGCACTGATCTCTTCTCTCAAGTGATCAGTGACAGAACCCGAGGGAATGGTGTGAAATTGTGTCAAGGAAGGTTTAGGTTGCATATTAGGAAAAGGCACTTCACCCAGAGGGTGTTTGGGCACTGGAACAGGCTTC
Organism: Pithys albifrons albifrons; assembly: GCF_047495875.1. Classification (NCBI taxonomy): domain Eukaryota; kingdom Metazoa; phylum Chordata; class Aves; order Passeriformes; family Thamnophilidae; genus Pithys; species Pithys albifrons. Next base: position 80,825,141 of record NC_092461.1, read on the forward strand.
CCAGGGAAATGATCACAACACCAAGCCTGCCAGTGTTCAAGCATTTCGACAATACTCTCAGGCACATGATGTAATTCATGGGGCTGTCCTGTGCAGGGCCAGGAGTTGGACTTTGATGACTCCAGTGGGTCCCTTCCAACTCAGAATATTCTGTGATTCTGTGATTTTCAAGCCTGCCAAATTAGGAGGGAAATTGTGTTTCCACTATGGCTGCCAGCTTCATCTCATTCGATTCCTCACAGGAAACCCAAAAAGTGACATGACTGATGTCCACAGCTTGTGAAAATGCAGGTACTTTCGATATGAGTCACCTGAACTGATGGCTCAAGCACTCCCAGCTGCTCAGCTGCTTAGTATGCCATTAGGCAGCTTATTACCCCAGCAGGCCCACCTGGAGAGCCTGCCCGCAGGCATTTCTGCAGGCTGCTCCTGAGGTCTCTTGTCAAATGGAATGGAATAGGGATGCATCAGTCTTCCAGCCCCTGTGGAGACCGCTGCCTTAAAAGTGGGGGTGGACTCAGACAACAATTCACATTGAGGGAAATGGAGGGAAAGCATCAAAAATTCTTTTGTCTTGCTATAATAAGAGAATCTTGAAGATTTGCCAGTTCTAGCCTAACAGTGCTGCTGTCGAGTCTGCTGCATCTGTTGGCTAATGAAACATCATGCTTCAAATGGGAAACAAAATATGCCAAACCAGTTCCCTACCTAGGGTTACTCTGAAAATTTCCCAGAGGATAGCTATAGGTCTTAGAGCACATTTACATCATGTTTATTTTGGGCTGTGGAAAGAAAGGAACTTAGAATTTGTTATTTGGATCTAGAGACCTGCCAAATGCTGCAAAGGAGAATCAGACTGCTGAAACAGTGCTGCAAAACCTACAAATACTGGGTACTAACTAGAACCTCAGTCTGAGCAACAAAAGAATAGAGTAATAATAGTAATCCTATTTTGTTTTGTCTCCTCCACCAAAAAATTTAAAGAATGATTTTCAAAGGTCATCTGCCATGAAAATCAAATGGCAATCCCTTGAGGACTGGCTTGGAAGGCTACCCAGGATATGGTGATCATTATTTATCTGCATTTGAAGCTTACTAGAGTAAGGCTTCACTGACATAAGCATGATGACGTGCAGCAACTAACCTTTTTCAGTGTTTGGCTCTTGAATATATAATTTTCTCCATGCTTTCCAAAATCTTAATTCAATTCTACTTTTGGTCTTAGTCACTTCAATGTATACATAAATACCACTGTTGAGCTATGACTCTAAGGAATTTTACTGAATTATGCAATGTTTTTAACCAAGTTATCAAATTCCTTCCCAAAGGAGTTTGAGTGGTGTTAACCTCTCCTTTTGATGGTTATTCTATATTAAAGCTGTTCCATGAAATTTTATGATAGCAAGATGTAAACACTGTAACAGATTTTTTTGTGAGTTTAGCAGTCTGAATATCCCAGAAATAAAACCAGAAGGCATTGTAGTTTATTCTCACATAATTGTGTTTAACTAATTTGCAGTTTTGTATCTAATTAGCTAACACAGAGCAGTTATTCCAATAAATAACATTATTTCTCTGTTCTGCTAGAAAAGCACTTACATATGTATACAGATATATAGAGGTATATATACAGGACTGATTTCTATAGAAACTCTTCTCGTAAGGGCAGATACAGAACCTGAATGAGTAACCCTGTATAAAATGAGGAATTTGATATTACTTACTTGTCCTTCAGAGCACTGGATAAATGTATTAAACTGGACTTCAGCGACGTCCTTAGTAGTATTCCTGTTGCTAGGAAACAGTTATCAGGACCCTATCCATAAGCCTTGTCTTTGGGACTGCTTTCATACGTTACTCAAAGACCTAGCTGTGACATCCTTGAAATTGTGTTTTCATTTTTCATTGTCTTTCCTTCTACTTTTCTCCATTTGTTTTTGCTTTCAAAATCCAATTGTGCAAACAAGCAGATATATATCATGTAACTAACCAGCTGTGTAAAACAGAGATCTGCTCCAAATTGTATATCCTCTTGGTATACAACAAAAATATCCTTGGAGTAGCTTTTTACCCTCACTATTTGTCCTGGAATAAAATAGTGGTGTGGAAGATCATCACTTTCCAAGTATTTACTGAAATATCTGTATTTCTGTGCAAAATATAAAGCTTTCTTTTCCTTCACTGGTGAGGTATTTATTGCACCCACCTACTGCAAGATTATGCTTAATTAGAAGCCTCGTTGTTTTGTTTGATGCTCTTTTAGATGATTTCACTCTGCATATGAGACTTCCCATGGATTTACTAGAAGGAAAGGGCACTAGGTCCTCCTGCTTATCAAGCTCATAAATAGATTGCACAGTTTATCTTTCAAAAATCCTAGCAAAGCCAAAATGATAATTATAGCTCTATAATTATTAAAATGTGTTCCTAGCTGAGCTTGTTATCACCTCTCAAGAATCAATGAAGAATAGATGCTATGGATTTGATGACAAGGTTGTTTTAGTGGTTCTTATTTCATGAAGCACAAACAAGGAGGTGGTGAAAAGGTCACAGAAGGTGGCAAAAAGGGTGAATTCAGCATTCTGCTATAGAAGGCACTCCTTAATATCCTCCAAGGATGTTTCTAAAAAGCTACTCTGAGATATAAAAAAGCCCAAAGCTTCTAGACTTACCCTATTTAACCTTTTACATATCCCTGATTCAACACAATCCTCAGATATACATTGCCAGGACACTTCTCCCTCAGCGTATCAAACTTCTGACCTTGCAGCTGTTGTAAGTCAGTCACAGCAACACGTCCTGCTGTACCATGTTATAAATAAAGGTAACTTGCTCATCAAATGTCAAAGACCAGCCAGTGCTATATAGCCTGATCCTGCAGTTCTCACACAGGCACGACTGTCACTGAGCAAAGTCTTTATTTATACCACTGATGGCCTCGGCTCCCTTTTATTCACAGAGGTATAAATCAGGATTCACCCAAATTAAATCATGGGTTCAGACAGAAAATCGAGTGTGAGTTGAGTGCCAAAGGACAAATTCCTGTATGCAGTAATCCTTCAGGCTTCAGTGCAATCCCTGAAACCTTGCTCCATGCAGAGCTTGTCCCCCCAGCTACCTGAACCCACTGGGAACCTGGTCTGTGTGGAAAGTTTTACTTCAGTGTTATTGCAAACAATCTCTAAACCATTTTCAGTGCTCATTTCTTATGCTGCCCTCTTATGGAATTGGGTTACTTTAGCCAGGCTGTAAGGTCTTCCTTCTTCTTCTTGCATACAGCAGTGTATTGCAAAGGCTCTCACTTAGGCCTGTCATTTTGCACTTGCAAATATAAATTCAGCTGCAAAACAGAGAAAAAAAAGTTGGCTGCAAGAATCATTTTGTTGTGCTGAAAGGAGGATTCTGATTTTCTCTTTTCTGGTTATAAGCCTCAGATTTGCCATTAATGAAATGTTAGAATGCTTGATTTATATAAGTAATAAGTGATATAAAATTTGTCTTGCTGCCAATGCAGGCTGCTCAGAGTGCAGGATGCAACCTGATAAACATGTACTGTAGATCACAGTCAGCCCAGAAAATAGAAAAGATTGTAAAAGAAATTCATCCTACATCGCACAGTCTGGCCATGCAAATCCCAGTACTGGTTGTAAGCATCCCTCAGCGAATTTAGAAACTGCTCAGTGTATCTCTAGCATCAAAAAGACACAGATATTGCCCTTGGATTTTATACCCAAATCACAGAACCCACTGAAAGCCCTGATTTCAGAAAAACAAGTTGTTCAAGTTTTAAGGCTGCCTTTGGATGAGGTCGTTCATAGGACAATATATTTATAGTCCAAACCAAATACATGTTTAGCCAAATTCTTGTTTTACTGTGGAAGACCTGATTACAACTTCATCACTTGAATTTGCCTGGCTGTCATTCATTAAAATATGAGTACCAGCTATTTGACTCCAGGCCCAGTGACAAGGCTAAATAGTGCTACAGTAAAGGAGTGTAAGATATGCTCCAGCTGTCCCCTACAACTCCTCCGTCCTAAATATATCTCTTCAGTGGTTTGGCTGGTTTAGTTTCCAGGAAGACTAGCAAAGGTTTAGCATTACATATGGCTAGAAAACTGAATGGGCAATAAATAAAACAGGGTTTCTGGGAAAAGTTTTGTTCTCACAATGCAACAGAGACTATTGGACTTAAGAAGTAGCTTTGCTATCCCTGTGTTTTGTTTTAAAAAGAAGTCTTGAAAAAGCATGATCATCTAGAATATGGTTCTTGTTTTACTTGTATTATCATCTTTCAAAACCTCAGTAAATCTCTCCTTTTTCAACATACTTACAAAAACTTGGCAACAGTCTGATTTTGCAGTGCTAAGAACAGGGTCTATCAGGTTGGTGGGGAAGGTCTTACTGCCTTCTTACACTCCACTTCTCCATCTGCTGCCTCTTAGGCAGCATTTATAGCTCTTGTGGTCAGGAGATGTCTTGCTATTGGGGGTTCGTGCAGGAGGTGTTGGTCCAAGGATAAAACTCTCAGCTCTAAGTTCTAGAAGTCATAATAATTTTCAAGCCTTCTCAATTATGTTGGCAAAGTGTTATTTATGACAGTGACAGTGACATACAAAGGACCAAGGCACAACTCCCTCTGTCTGTTCTTGCCTTTTTCTTTGCCTATGATTTTGTTGTGCATGGGCCTCACCCCAGTGACAGAGAGAGTAGGGGAGGGGAGAGGAAAAAATAGCCTTCAGAAAGTCAAAACTGTACCTTTATTTGCTTTACAAGCATGTGGATAAGACACTGAGAAAGAAAGCAAGGTGGACAAAGGATGTTAGTCAGACACATGAGAAAACAGATTTGTTTCTCTAGGGGATGTCAGGAATTATATGACAACTTTGGGATCTCATTGCTTTCATAATGATGAAAGTGTTTGGGCTGATGGCATTGAGGCCTCAGGCTTTAGGGACCCCTTTAGGCAGGAGAATTCAGAGAACACCTGTCAGAGGAGTCAAACACAGAGGCCATTTTTGCAGTCATTGTGGACTAAAACTCAGGAGCTTAGCCAGATTTGTGTATATTGCAACCCTACCTCTCACCAAGACTTGCTATTATGAAGTTTCCCACCCCCAGCCTTTCCATCTCACTTTGCAGAGGAACTGGAGCAGGGCTGAGTCTGATCCTCAGCCAGTCCTGAAAAGCCAAGGGAATCTTGCCTATGGATCTGCACCTCCCATCACTTTCACATGCTGGTTTTTTGGACTCGCTGTCCCAAGTATCATAGTGTTTGCTGGGCACTCTGCCACAAATCCTCTCTCAAGAAAATACAGGTAGAAAGAAGCAATGAATTCTGCTCAGCAGAATAGTCATTTAGGCAGCATGGCTGCTGGGACAGTCACTGAAGAGGGTGGTACTTTTTTATGCTGTTCCTTCAGGCCAAAAAAGCCCCAAGTCACCTGTGATAATCCTGAAGGAGGTGTGTTGAAATAATGGATTGAAAAAGATATTTTTCTTTCTCCTGCCTTTCTCCTCTTGAGCACTGAGCATCCAGGTTAACAAGGGGAAGCTCATTCAATTATGGGAGCAGAGGTGGCATCTGGACTCCTGTGAGCTTCTTCTGCCCAAATGAACTTGTTTAGTGAGGCAGCTTCCCAAACCTGAAAGTTATTCCTTTGAACTTTTGCACTTTGTGGGTCGGTAATTAAAGATATTAAAGGGAGAGGTTGAGGGAGGGCACAATTGCCTTGCTTTGTTTGCTTGGTTATCTGCTTGGATTTCAGCCATTGGAAGTTGTGAAGGTCAATAGAAGTGTGATATCTCTGATGTTTAAAAGAAATCACAGTATAAAATATCCTATCGCTTTTTTCTCTTGGCTTTCTGGGTTGCAGAGCATGTTACTCAGCAGGAGACAAGGAAGCCATGGCTTTTATCTTGGCATCTAGCTGCTGGCACTTGTGCTTGTGTAATCGGCCTTCAGGAGAGACTATTGCATTTTAACCATTTTCCCGATTGCTCAATTATCAATCTGTCATTTCATCCAAATTTCAAGGAGACTTGACCAGCTCTGTTTTCACCACAGATCCAAAGCTGATTACCTCTTTGGAATCCTCACAAACTCCATCTCTGAACCTAGTGTTTTCCTGAAGGATGGTTTTGGGCTTTTTTCTTGGAGGCCCTTTGTCTGTGGTTATTACTTTGGCTGCCTTAATAAGTAAGAGCCATCTGGAGGCATGGTTGACCGAGTTTGCACCTGCGTCTACATCTGCACTGTCTGGCCATGTCAGGTGGATGTTCACTTAAAAGATCCATCTCAGTGTGAGAAAAAGGAAAAGAAAAGGGAGGGAGGGTACAAAACTGTTATTCCTGCCACACTGTAACAGCAGGTGCACCAGATGGCTCACAAAGTAATTAGGGTGAAGAAACAGTGTCAAGACTTCATGTGGTGTGGTCTGTAAATGATCATCGAATCAAATTCTTTATCAAAAAATGGAGTTTTCTCTCTCCCCATTGGCAAATCCATACACATTTGAAACATCACATGCAATCTGCTTCCTTACATGCAGGCACCTGGAATGCAGAGAGAGAAACCTGGTCAAGAGACCATTCTTGTTAAGCAGCCATCTGTCCTAGCAGACTGTCCCAAAGCATTCCCAGCCTGTTGAGTAGTTATGCTTTGATTTATTTGAAGACAATCTTTCCTAAAATGTATTTTTCTTTTTCTCCTTAAGTGGTCACATAGAAGAAACTTTGTCATCCAATATGCAAAGTAAACAACACAAAGCTTCCTAGTAGAGTTATGCTTTGGCAACAGAATAAGGACCTTGCACTGGTCTCATTTACAGATCCAACTATTTCTAAAGATTCTCCTATTTTCCCCCTTGTATTTTCCCTTAGCATACAATAACCTACTATCTCTGTGTCTCAGCCTAGGATGCCCAGTAGAGGACCACTACATCCCTGCAGCCTACCATTTTGAAAAGGGCTGCTGCTACACAGCTGGCTGCTGCTGCACAGCTGTCTGACGCCCTTCTCTTCACCTAGCCCCTCCCTAACTCATCTGAAATAACCACTCTAACTACCAGTGAGTTCTCTCCTACTTTTTATGCTTTTGTCCTCCATTTCAAATGCCTCATTGTGCCTGTTGGAACTCTGTACCATCCTGACACCCATGGGAGCAACCTTGATGGAGACCACAACGATTGGTGAGCAGTTTAGTGGCAAACCTGAGGCTTAAATACTTTTACAAGGGTATTTCGTTTTGTGTTCTAAAGCACATCTCTTTGTCACACACAGTATTTCATCAAATAACTACAGTAAAGCAAAATCATAAGAAAAAGGAGAAACCTAAACCTGAGCTTTCAGCTAGCTTCTCAGATAATCACAGAACAGCGTGGGAACAGCTATGCAAGGCTTAGATACTCCAGGATAAATTCTGTAGAAAAGCTTACACATAGAAACCACAATTTTAACACTGTGTATAACACTAGCCTAGAATGAGAGTCTAAGAAAGGCAGCCTGTTGTCCTGCTGCCATTTACTAGAAACTGAATTATTTTGATTTGACTGTCAGCATATTTGGGGTTTTCTTCCAAATTATATTCTGCTATGGTGAGCTTACAGCTTAAAATTGACAGATTTACCTTTCTAAATCTGATTTGTTTTCTGTTTTTGAAAGCCAGTCTGTAGCTGAATGTTGTCTGTCAAAGGAAGTTATGACAGAATTAAAGGGATACAGAGTGTCTGTGGCAAATATGTGCCACATGCCCCACATGTAGGAGAAGAAACCTCACATGTGTTGCAGTGTAGGGGACTGTAGTGGGTTGCTGTACTGTAGTGGCTTGTAATCTGGCAATATACTGCAAAGTATAGGATGGTGAACCCAACATTTGTAGTGTTTATGTATATAAAGCTGAAACAATGAATTTTTTTTATTTTTTAAACCTGCTCAGCAGCTATCCAGCAGTATTTAAACTTGCAGGACTTTTTTGGCCAGGAAGTTTGCCCAGCTCTTACTTTTCCCCAAAGCTAATCATGGGACAGTCTAATTCCTCTGAAAGACCAGTACATCTGTGGGACTGGAGATGTCCTCAGCTATAGCTTACATTTTTATCTTTGTTTCTGTAGTATCTTCTTATGTACCAGAAAATACAGTTAATTTTCCTCCTGCTTTTGATTACTCCTGGTTGGCAAACAATGAAGATAAATTGTTTTCTGATGTAGCAGAAACAAACATGATTCTTATTCAAAAGTAACCTTGACAGTGTCAAGAAGGGCACACACAGCTCTGGGAACAATATTCTTATCCAGCTGCATTTACAGAGACACAAAGTTCATTTTGTTGCTGTTTGTTAGATAGATAAAACTATGGCAGAGAATGAAGATACAATCCAAGTCTTATATTCAAATTAATAGGTAATTGAGCTGAAATGCATTTTTAAATTTATTTCCCTGTGTTTCGGGTTCTTTTTGTAATATATTTCCTTATTTCAGAGGTCTTAATTTTTCATGGAGCATTTGAAGCTCTGTTTATTTTCCTTAGCTTCCACATATTGCTGAAAAGCCTGTGGCAGGAACATGAAAGCGGCGATGGGACTGTTCTTGGGGTAGGCTTTCATGGAAAAGAAGAATAGGAAGAAGTCCAGCCCTATCACAGCCTGGGTCCCAGTCCAACTGCTGAGAGGGAAAGCTTTACCTGTGCAGGTACAGTGCTGTGTCTTAGAGCTTCTTTTGCTTCCACTTTATGTAGGTAGTAGGGCTCTGTATAGCAGTGTATGGACCTCCAAGCTGGGATGAAACCTACCTCAGGCATCATGCTGCATCCCTGTGCAAAACACAAATATGCCTTTAGTGATTAGTGGAAGGGGGGTGGGGGCGTGGGGGGTGGGGCACGCAAATCTTTTTACACAGACGTGTATAAGGAGTCAAAGTAATTTTAAGTGCTTATAAAATGAAGCAAATGGAAATATTTGAACTGGTAGACGACAGAATAAAAATGTTGTCATTCTACAAATGGTATTTTTTATATGTTTACAAACAGAGAAGGAAAATAAATAGCAAAATTATATCATTAATCTATTCCTTTTGCTCTGTGGTAATGTTTCTTCAAATTAAATTATTCCATAATGACCTATTTAGTGTTTTGCATTATCTTTGAAACAAATAGTCTATTACTTCTCTGACCCTTAAAACTGTGTCTCAGGTCTTCAAAGATTGATGTAAGAAAGTAAAATTTCTTTCTGATTCACAGTTAAGAAACGAGTACTGTGGTTCTAAAAATCTTAGTTACTAGTGGGGGTGGTTCCAGTGAACTTCTGCACATAAGTTTTGCAATGACAGAACCTAACTGTAACATTTGAATTAAGAGACACAGACACAGTAGAATATTTTCTGGCCTTTTTAATTAAAATAATAATTATGTATGCAGTGTCTATCAGTATAGAATTCCAAATGTGATCCTCAGGGTCAAATGGCTTAGTAAAGTGAAATTCTGCTGCCTTTGTGGGAAAAAAAAAAAAAAAAGGAGATGAGGCAGTCCTGGGCAGCTCCATTTACATAAATTACAAATAGTTTTACTAATAATGCCATTTACTGTGTTCTGCTCTTCATAAATGACAAAAAATTATTTGTCATGCAGCACAGTAGCATGCACCTCTGAACTGGTACATAATTCTTATCAACAGGTAGTGATTTTATGTTTGATAGTACATTTAGAGAATGAATGCTATGGTTAAGAGCACAGATAGTGTTCATAGTTCTGATGCTGTTTGGTATAGCAGGTAAAGCTTATATAACCCGATAACTTTGGGACAGAAGAGAACACAGGGTCAATATAATGAGGAGGCCTTTTTGGGAAAACAATACCAAACCTGCAGAAGTAGAATTGAAATCACAGAACTGAGCCCAATTAGCTGCACATCAGAGTAGATGCTGGTGAAGTGATTTTCCTTGAACTGAAGCTGCATGGTGAAGGATCAATCAATCAATTTATGAACACCTCGAGGGTAATAATAGTCTAGTGAATGTGAATTTGTCAAGGACAAATTGTATCAAACCAATCTAATTTCTTTCTTTGACAGGTTAAGTGAATAAGGGGGAAGCAGTAGATGTGATATATCTTGACTTGAGTAAGGCTCTTGAGTCTCCCACAGAGCATTCTCATAAGCAAATTAAGGTATATGATTAAATCACTGCAGAGAAGGCTCATGGCTGGTTGAGAAAACCAAATCAAAGAGGAACTATCACAGGTTTGTTGTCAGACTGGGAGGACATTTAAAATGGGGATTTCTGAGTCCAGTTCTATTCAATCCTTTGCTGATCAGTGATCTGGATGATGAAATTATGAGGATGCTTTTAAATTTGGAAGGAGTTCCAGAAACTAGAAAGCCATTCCAAAATCAGCTGATGCAAATTTGACAGAGGCATGTGCAATTGCAATAGAAGTGCTTTGCATATATGAATTGGGGAAAAACAGATAGGAAGCAAGATAAGGCAGAGGAGATAGAAGATAGGGGGACAAAGATAGTGGCAACAGTGAGACACTACTATGTTAACAAAAGATTCTTCTCTTTTGCGGATATATTAATTTTCATTTGTAAAGCATAAGAGGCTCTAGCTGAATCTAGGTGACCTTGCTTGAACGAGGCAAGGTGACCTTCAGAGGTTCTTTCCAGCCTCAACCCTTCTGTGTTTCTCAGTCAACCTACCTATTGAGACCAGTGATACCTTAGTTGGAGTGCAGTTTCAGGCTTCAGACTATATGAAAGATGTAAACAAACACTGAAAGAGCAAAAGGAGGATAAGACAAATGATAGAGGCTTGAAAAACTTAACACCTGAAATAGGCTGAAAGTGAAGTCTGTGTCATATGTTCCACTGGGCAGCAAATGTCATTCAAGTTCTTAGCATCATTAAAGCACATAACTAACATTTGAAAACTTGGGCTTCAACAGACTTTTGAAGCATGCTTGATTTTGTGTCCTTTTGTTGGGTATTTGAAAGCGTAGATGTTCTTTATTTCTTACTCTCCAATTGAAGTTCCTCGTGTTTATCAGATTTTCTTGTTTGCCTTTTGAAGTTGTTTTTGTGTTTAGAATTATCCCTCTTCATGCTGGCAACTAAGATTTATAGAAAAAATACCATTTCAGCTCTGTGTATTTATGGCTTTGTAAATTTTATAGTATTATACCACTTTCTTCTGCATCTCTGTTGTACTGATTGGAGCAACACAGGTGAAATAAATGAGTAATGTTAGTCAAGAATACACTATGGCTTTATAGAGTAACTATTCATGAAGAAAAAGCCTTGAAACATTTCCAAACTTGAGGCAGAGAATTTATTGTTCCTGCTGGAACCCAGAATAACTACTGCTTTGTGTCATCATTTTATAATCCTTGTCTGTCAATAAACATAACTGTAGCTAGCAATAAAAATGATACAAGCTCAGTCAGGCAACGCTATCCTGGTAAAACAAATTTATGAGCCAGTTAATATTTTTAATCCTGTTACAGAGATGACCTCAAACCCCAGACCATTTATCTAAGCTTTTATCCCCTAAAGGAGCACATGTAGATGCCAGATAAATGAAAGCTGCTTTTGAATCATGTTGATCTTGGGCTGAGGTTGGGAAACAAGAGGGAGAAAGGGTGGAAGCATAGACATCTGTCTGCAAAAACAAACCATAGCCATTAGTGTCTGTCTTTTGCCCAGTACAGAGTTGGTCAAACAGACTTGCAGACTCAAAAGAAGTCATTCATCTGATAACACAAAATTCAGTATGTTGTATTTTTCCCTTCTTCACATCAGTTACATGCCAGCGATTATTCCAGTTCCACCATTGATCCAAGATGACTTATCACAACAGGGAGTCATTCTGTTTACGCTGCTTCAGAAATCTCTTAAGATGTTATTTGATCTACAGCATCCATTAGACACACAGAATACATTTCCTTCTCTGTTGTTTCATCTTATTAGCAAGATATGGCAATGACACTGTCTGCTAATTGCTATCCAACTACTGCTTTGTGCCTTGTTAATTTTGACTAAAGCTCTTTTGCTGCATAGCACAGTGTAGATATTACTAACAGAAGAAAGACAGGTAGTTAATTGGTGTCTTGAGTGCTACATAGACAAATGAAAAATTGACTAATAATCAGGTTTTTCTGACGGAAGGGTCATCTCTTGTCACTAGTTTCTCTCTATGCTGCAATGTATAAAGTTGTATGCTTGTAAAAGGTGCTGAGATTCACAGTGGCTACCAGAAAAATATACACTGCTGCCCACAATTTATAATGAATTAATATGAGGAGTGATCACTTTTTAAACCTTGGTCAGGTGAAAGCGAAAGCCAGAGAGAGTCCTAAACCAGAGTCTCTTCACACTGATTGAGTCTCATGGAAAGTCTGCAACATACGAGGCAGGATGCATGGTCTTAACTACACAGTTACAGGTTAAATCCACCAAATATAATTTGAGAGGGGCTATAAAGATATGCATCATTCTTACTCAGGGAAGCCAGATGAATCAGTCTGGCAACAGAAGTTCTACTTCTAGCCCCAGTCTATCATACAAGGGAGGAATTTTTGATGGCTCCAGACAGTGATCCTTTGAGTCCTGAAAGAAAATAACTGAAAGTGCAAGGAAAAGAGTTTTCTCTCACTCAAGCTGCTTACAAATTCTCTTTGTTCTTGAACTTAGACTCAAACCTTCTGTACTGCCTCATCAAAAATACAGGTTGATGTTTCACTTCTTATATCTTGTGTATGTCCTCTACTGCACAGACAGACATACATCCCTGGCAAAACAAATGATGGCTCTTGTAGAGTGTGAGCTAATTGCTGAGATAGGTGGACAGAAACAGCATTCAAATATCCTACAAAAGGAGATAACAGAAGCTTTCTGGTCATGAGCAAATATATTTACATACCTGGTCTTGTAGAAAAGATGGATTGAATGTAAGTTATCTTTCTGCAAGTTGGCAGTTTGTGAAGAATTGGTGTTCTGCAGCCCCTGCTAAAGGCAGAACTGTGAGTGTGCAGTATCTCTGAAGTAATGCCAAGACTTTTATATATATATATATGTATGCATGCATTAAAGACAAATTTGGTAACCATGTGGAATGCTACATATCATATTCAGTGTCTGTCTGTTCACTACAAAGGTTTACTTGTGAGAAAATGTTCTGGTTTCATGGTTAATTTTATGCAAATCTCTATCTAAAGAACCTCCTTTAGACAAATAATCAGTGGCAGCTGAAAACAAACACTAGCAAGACTATAGCATCAATTAATTTCTTAGACATTGGAATGGCTCTCTGGATAACAATGAGAAGCTGCCAGACAAGAAAGTCAAACGGAAAGATGAGTGCAGCAAAAAGGCCCACTGAATTCAGTAGTCTGGTGACAGTTAAACTCTAGATATGTCTTCATCCAAAACTGCAAGAAGGATGCATCTGATCTTAATCAGGTGCAATGATATGGGTGAGCACAGCTCAGCGCAGTACCTTTGCAGTCTTCATTCTGCCTAGCATGCCAGAGCCCCAGCATACAGAAGCTGGTGAGTACTAACTTCTCAACCACTGTCTGAACTTACAGACATTACCAATTTAAAAATAACACCTCCACTGGAAAATATTTTACCTATATGGTTATAATAACACCTACCATTAGAAAGGAAGAAAGAGAAATCTATCAGTTTTTATCTCTTCTCTCACAGTTTCCTTTCTTTTGCATTTGAAAGCAATCTGTACATTGTCTGTTTCAATGTTTGCTCAGTCTAGTCACTGTTATTCTGGGAGAAGGGAGCTAAGGGAGGGGGTAGGGAAGCAGAGGCAAAAGCATCACACAGCAAAAAAAGAAATAGGATACGATGATTTTAAAATCTGAAAAAAAAAGGAAATTTACGCAGGCTTTTGTGGGTGCATCTAGAGAAGTACAGGGAAAGTGTTTTAATTGACTAGGTTTAATTGACTAGCTTGGAGAAAGGAAGGGCTGTGTCAATATTCTCCCTGTCAGGAAAGCAGAGAGAGCGGGGGAGGAAAAATAGGTGAGAACCCTCCACCCTCCTGTGGCTGCCATTCTGTACCTGTTTTGAGATGTGCATGTGTTACACACAGCCTAGGCAAAATGACTGATGTACTTCTCTCATAAGTCTGTCTATGAAAGAGCAAACACACTCCCAATCAGTTCCCTTCTCCTCTGTGTCTCAGTGCAATTGCCAAGTTTGAAAATTACAGACATTGTATGTGCTTAAGGAATTGCTAACTCACCCTCCTGATTTCCTCCTTCCTTTCTTTTCATCGGGTGGGCAGTTTTCATTTTTCACATTCAGTATTGCTCCTTGTTTTCTCCTTTCAAATCTAACAGTGACGCAAAAAATAAAAATAAAGATCTCAATAGTATAAAGAATATCTCATTAGTTTTGATTTATTACTTTTTCCCTTCCCTTGCAGAGAAAACTGTAGATTTAATTTGAGGAGGACTCAACTTGTAAACTGCAACTGAGTAGGAATTCAGCTGGAGAAAAATGCAACTCAACATGAGCAGTTTTGATAAGCTTACTTAAATGCCTTATATATGAGCTATTTCTTTTCCTCTCCTACACAATGTGTGTCACATTGGCTCTTGTAATTCTAACTACCCTAAAAGGCCACCTTGAAATTAATTTCACAAAATATCATTTCCAAAATATGTTTTCAAAACTTTATTTATGATTAAAGAGGGGACCTGAAAATTTAACGTTTGATCTAGACTAAATAACTTTTTGCCAGTTCACCTTGAACTGTCATTTTCACAGAAGGGACTAAAAGAGGCAGAACATCTGAGAAGAAAAAACTTATTTTCTGAATCTTTTATGTTTCTGCCAGTGTCTCGCAGACAAGCTGGAACTAGTCTGTATCAAGTTGCTTAAAAAATAATATTTATACTATTGCAATATTTCTTCTTGGAAGAGATAACTTAATGATGGATTTTTAAGTGATGAGGACTGCTATTTCCCCACTCCCTTTGCCACCATATGCAGGAGCCTTTACCCATTGCTGTATCTAGGCAGAAACTGTTCTGGGTATCTGTTTAGTCCTTGATATGGCCAAAGGGGTTTTCCACTCACCATGCAACCAGAGGGGACCTATCCTACAGACTGCTATTAATGCCCATTCCTTTTGAAAAGGCTTTGGATGTTTTCAAAACTCAGATGCTGAGGCAAATTTTAGTTTCCTAAAGCTGAATATATGTTCCAATTTTCTGAGTGAATAGAGAGGTAACACAGCCCAGGGGAACAGGAACAGGAGGGAAGGAGGGAGAGGGAGGAGTGGCAGATTTGGTCCCTGTGTCTAAAATTGACACTGACATGTCAGCTCTGTGGGATTGAGGCCTGGCTTGTCCTTTATCTCTGTGAGTGCTTAGCACATTTTGAACCCTGTGAGCTGTTGCATTAACAATGACCTTGGCTTACACATAATAAACAGCCTTAAGCTCAATATATTCAATATTTAACCTGGGCTGTGGGGGAAAAGAAGGTGGCACTCCAAGCACCATCCCAAGCTGCAAGGTAAAGCACTCAGCCATCAGGCAGATTTCAAATTATGTTCCTGCCAGCTGCTACTTTTTTTCATCAGCACTGAAATGGTTAACAGTGAAAATTATCTAAAATACTGTCTTTGGCTCCTGATCTTTTCTTTGTTGGTCTCTGCAGACCAGGTCAATGTTAAACTCTTGCCTGTGGAAAGAGTGCAGTGTAAGTGTGGCAAAAAGGGGCTGCACCTTTTGTACCGGAGCAACTTGAGATGGGTTGGGACACATCTGTCAAAATTACATGCTATTTAATAAGGTCCTGTTAATCTGACATACATTTCATGTAATGGAAGAAGACATTCAAGAAAAATAATACAAAAAGAATAAAATTAAGTCTAAAATAGTAATCTGTATTCTGGGCTTTTAGAGTGCAAATGTACAGTCATAGGAAAAGGATATGATAATATACAGGTTTTATGAGCCACCAGAAACAATGTGAGATAGTGCAATAATGTTAGCAATAACAATTTGTGTCTTTTCAGTGTTCACTGCAAAAAGATCATAGAAAAAGAAAATTCTACAGTTTAACAATCAATGATCTTTAAAATGTAATACTTCTGAGAGGGTTTTTCCTGAGACTATTCTGCCCCTGATGACAGAGAACAAGGGAGAGAGAAATTAGTTTTAGGTTTGTAAAGCAGTTTCCATTTCCCAAGGAAAATGCTACTGAAAGAAAAAAAATAGTAACATTTATTCACCATTTGGTAACAATTACAGATGCATCATAATAACACAAATTCTTTATTTCTAATTATAAATGTATGAGTGTTACAAATATCTTAAGCTCCTTTGTGTTATGGGTCAGCACAGACTAAAGAGAAATGGATTACTAAGCAAGTGGTAGTCAATATTTATTTTTGTTCTTCCAAAACTTTTAGCCAATGATTACATATTTATGAATATGCTTTTTGAAATTTTTTTTCTGCTAGCAAATCCTGTTTCTACAAACAAAGATTATTTACTTTGTTTTTAGGCAGAAAGTCCAGATAAACAGAGCCATGTGAAAAAGTTTGAGGAGCATTTGTTGGGGGGATGTTTTGTGTCAGGAGAGGGAGTGAAGATGTAAGGCTGTTGTACATACCAACTAAAAGTAAAATGTCTCTAAAGAGACTTCATTTATGTTTTTTCTCCTGTAGTGAGAGAACTTCCTAATGAAGAAAATGTCCTTTAAATGCAATTCTAAGTGATGTCAGACTGAAGTGTGCATTATAACACCAATCTAAAAGACTAACAGGTGTTTTAGCTTCTGTTAAAAGATAAACCACAATTGTTTTTGAGACTCTCAGTGTTAGTGGGTGCTTGTTTACAGCTGGAATCCTTAAGGAAAGAAAACTTTAACCTTAACACAATGATAAAAACTGGAAGTGACTGGTTGAACAACGCCATTTCCTTTCAAGGGCAGCTGCACAAGACATCATCCGGTGTGAAACACGGAGGTTTTAACAATAGAACATGTGGAAAACTGTTTAATTTTTTTAAATAGTTTATGAGTTTCTAGAACAATGACTGCTCAGATCAAACTTCCTTCAGCCTTCTTGCTCACTGTTCCTCATCACACCAGTAAATTTATGTAAGATCATTATAGCTTGAGATGAAGCATTTATAAAATAATTTAGTAATATGATGTATTAAGTGTCAGTAGGAACTTGAAGGATTGGTGGGGAGGTTAGACATTTTGTTTAATGGTGCAAACCAGCTGATGAAAATAAATCTTTAGTATGTGCCTTTTCCTGGTAAGAAAGTTTTGCAGAACAAGAACTGAAACAGGTGAAGAACTGAGTCTTCGCTCTATCACCACCACCTCAGTCACCACAGCTGGCTTGTTTATAACATTCCAAAGTTAATTCTTTGTGTGATTGCAGTTTGGTGACAGAAAGTCTATCTATATCTTTCTTGTTGTTTTGATTGGTTTTTTCCCAGTAACTTCACATGAGTCTGCAGCACTGCAGTAAAAGCTGAAGTTAGTGATTATTTCCTTGAGTCATATCCATTGCATGGTGTTTTTAAGGAGTGTAGAAGTGATGTAGGGGCTCAGTTATGTTTTTAATGGTTATACAAGCTGCTGCTGAAAAAAGTACTGAGTGAGGAAAGCAAGACTGTGCCCCAGAGCATGAAGAGGATATCCTGCTTCCACTGACAATAAGTGGATGACAAAGGAAACGACTGGACTGAAATGGCACAGCTAGTAACAACAGTAATACAAATACCTGTAACAGCAGTATAGTTAACACATAAAACCATGTTTTGGTACCATTATGAGAAGGGAATTGGTCTCTTCCACTGTGCCTGCAGTGAGAGGACCAGAAGAAATGGCTTTAAGATGAGACAGGGTAGATTCAGATTAGGTAATAGAAAAAGTCTTTTCACTGTTAGGGTGGTCAGGCATTGCAATACATTTGCCCAGTGGGGTGGTGAAGTCACCATCCCTGGAGGTGTTTGAGAGGCATCTGAATCTGTGTGATTTGGCACTGGGTGACATAGTTTAGTGGTTTAGGGGTTACAGTGATAGTGCTGAGTTGACAGTTGGACTTGATGATCTTTAACGTCTCTTCCAACCTTGAAGATTCTAGGAATCTAAGGATTTTCCAAGCAGGAATATCAGGTCATCCACCTGAGAACTACCCGAGTGCAATGTTCAGTGTTTTGTATGATTGCCTTAGTTTTTCATTTTAAACGTAAAAGAAGTAAAACATGTCTTGTGAGCTATGTCCTTCTCTTAAACCATTCCAATAAAAATGCTTGGAACTGTTTTTCTTCAAAATCCAAGAAAAGAAGAGCTGTTAGCTGAGGTTTTGCTTGTTTCCTGACACATGTCCAGAATTTTCCTGTTCCTTGTGTTTCCTGCAACGGCTGTACCTCTTTAAGGTTGTGTAGTGAAGCTACAACATTCCTTTGCAATTTGTGACCTCCACTACTTTTCTAAACAAGGGCATGGACACTTCAGAGGCAGCAAGTTTGGAGTTCTTGTATGTTAATTGACTCATTAGCTTTCACAAAAACAATGACCTCTAATAACATCTCTTTTAACATGGCCCTCTTAAAACTGAATTCTTCCTCTGCCCTGATGGGTTACTGCATGCAGTGTATGTCAGTATGCTTCCTCCCTAATTACTTCTTTAATTCCAATTTGATGCTGAGCATGGACTGTATTTCTATTCAACTCTTTAGCCTGCTCTTTTCTGGTTTTCCAGGTCTTGTTGTTTGTTCTGGGCCATTTTGCTTTCTCTGCCTCTGCAGCTTCTGCTCTATTTAGAGCCATCACTGGAGTGACAGTGGTTACTGCGAACACTTCACAGAAATTCTTGATGCCAGAATTATGCAAATCTCCTCTTGATGGTATTTT
Organism: Pithys albifrons albifrons; assembly: GCF_047495875.1. NCBI lineage: Eukaryota > Metazoa > Chordata > Aves > Passeriformes > Thamnophilidae > Pithys > Pithys albifrons. The sequence goes on from NC_092461.1 coordinate 80,844,036, forward strand.
TCCATTATTCACTACACAAAGTGCTGACACAATACCTCAGGAATGTTGTTTCTTTATTTTTCCTTGCATCATCCCCAGTTTCAGCTGATCACTGATTTCTTCTGATCCAGAATTCAAATATGTTGGACTCTGTTCCTTCTGGCTTCTGCAGATCTTTTGACTGCCATCTGACCAGGGCCCCCATGGCTTTCATCTGTTTTCACTCCAAATCCTTCTTCTAAAATATAAAATGATGGCCTCTAGCCAGCATGTTGTCTTTTCCTTTTCCTGTGGCCCAGACCTCAGTTAAAGATTTAACAAAAGCAAAAGAGCTCTGTTTCAAGCCAAAATAAAGGAATAAAATATGAACATTTTTCCAGATGAGACTGCTGGACATTTCACAGGCAGCTCATATGCTCTTTGGCAACTGAAATCTAGCATAAGCTTTGCTCACAAAATACAAAATAGGGCTTTTTTATATAAACCATTTCTGGAGCTTCCAATTGTTGCCTTTTTCTTTTAATACCTCTTATTTTATAAAATCTACAGGAAAGATGAAAGCAAGTGAAGCTTTGCATCTGTGGAGTCAGACTGCCTGGGTTATCATCACTGATTCTGTGCTGGTAGTGCAGGGTCGCAACAGCTGTTTGTACTTCTGTGAACACCACTCTGCAGCTCCCATTTGCATGCAGGTCATCAGTCCTGTAAGGTACACAGCACTGTCCTGACTTTTCCCATACCTGTGGGTGACCCCTTCTTTACAAGGACTGACAAGCCCAGTGTAATATTGGAGTCTTGCAGATGATGTATATACCTGTAGAACAGTGTTTGCCCTTGAACATCAACAGCAGAGCCCCCATTTTAGCAAAGTGCTCTGATCAAACTCTCCTCAGGGGATTCTGTTGTTTAAAATCCAGTGGAAGTGGAAACTGATTATCTTCATGCTTATTGCACTGTGAGCTTTTGCTTGCTATTGACTTTACAAAGAGAAACACAAATGAGGGATGGGTTGGAGGAGAGGAAAAACTCTTTCCCTCCCACTTTCAAAATGACAGGCCTGCTGCAATGTAGCTACATACCATATTATGCTAAGCTTTTTCACAATACAAAGTACTACTTAAACACAGTGTGTGATTACTACAATTTCCCCTCTTTGGTTCATACATCTGTAAGCATCTCTTAATTTGTTTTTTGTGATTCTAAGCACTGGACAGAATTTTCCTATGCCATTTATGTTCCCAGCAGAATTTCTTGTTGCTCTAAAGCTCTCATCACTGCAGCATGAGTGCATGTATGGGTTGGAGCAACCCAAACACAGGCTGGGCTGCTCTCAGCCTGCTAGGGAAGATGGTCCTGGATGTACTACTGGAAGAGATGATTCAGAAGGATTCACAATCTTAAAGCACTCCCATCCAAATATATGACACACATTTGGAATCCAGCTGGAGAGTGATTTTAAACAGAAGATGATGAATCTTCTGTTTCTCAGAGGTTTTTGAGAGAGAATAGATATTCTCCTCCCAAACCAGAAACTTCTTTCCTTCCTCCTTAATTCTCAGAACATCTTACTTTGCATAGGTGTTTGTGAGCCACTGGTGCTAAACTAAGTTTAGCTCATGAAAACAAAATCCCAACAACTACTGGTTATTCTTTAAGACTTAGTTTCACATGGCAAAGCATATGCATTATGTTATTTTCTTCCTCTGTTCCATACTTTTATCTTTAATTTGTTATAATTGATGAAAAAAATACTATATCTGTTCTTCTGGTGTGTTGTTTTGCATGGATTCTGGCAGCCACTCTGGAAGTCTTAGCACTAGCACTATTAATGCCCTGAATTTTATCAAAAAATTTCTCTCACTGTTCTAAGTGCAGCTGGAGTACTGAAGTCCCAAATACAAATATCTCCTGTGAAGATTAAGGATTGCCTTTAATTAAGCTGAGGAAAAGGCTGCCAGTTGCTGCTTGAAGCCTAATATTGCAATAAGGAGGTAAGGAGGAAAGCGGGTGTGTACGTAGCCTTCAAAAATGTTTGGTGAGACAGAAGGGCAAAGAAGTGGGGGATGAAGAGATGAGCTGAAGGAGGCAAACAGGTAGGAATATAGAGGCACCAATGTGAAATATAAGAGACAAAAGGATTAAGAGGAATATGGAACCCAGAAAAAAATTGAAAATGCACTGCGAAAGATCTCTTCTTTTGAAGAAAGTATAGATGATGTGGCATGCACAGCTTAGCCTAATGAAGACTGTATGGATCCTGTTATGTTTGTGTTTTTATTGGAAGGATACACACCAAGGAGATAACAGTTTCTTAATTAAAGGACTGAACTTGTCTAAGAAGGAGAAATTTAACCATGGCTAAAATCAGAATAGAAACTGGATTTCTATTTCTAAGGAAAGGAGGTTTCCTAACAATTAGGCTATGGGATCTCTTAGATAAAGCCACTACCTTTGTTAAAGGTGGTATTGAATGACTCCATGAAAGCAATTATCTGACATGAATCTTCCCAGGCTTCTATTTTTACAATATATCAAATTTACACATGCACAGGTGCAGAACTAGATGAAACATGAAATGAGCAATATGAAAGTTTACGTGACCTTCATTGGTGTTATTGTGAAAACTGTGATAGTACCACCATAGTGGTAAATGCCCATTTCATTTGAGTTAGGGGAATTTGTTTCTTGAAAATATTTATTGTCATGGTGTATTTCACCTAAGACATTTTCAATAAGAAACAAAATGTTCTATAAGCAGAATGGCTTTAATATAGCATTGCTCTCTGAAACTGAAATACCTTAGAAAAAATTGTTTCTCCAGTAATGAGCTGCACAAGAAAAAATGGCCTGGGAATGTTGGGGGAGGAGGAAGCAGGAGTTGTTGTTGGGTTTCCCCATCAAATTCAATGAACTGCTGAGTGATGTTGACATGGAAATTAATGGAGTGAATATTGTTTTTTAGAAGATAAATTCATAAATATGAGAAACTCACTGCAAGTGGAAATCTCTGGTCTCTACATGTGGCAGTGACTGGCTCTTTTATGTTTCAGTGCACAAACTAGAGATGCTTTCCCAGGTTTTGGAAACAATTCCAGAATTTTGGCAACACTGCAGCATGTTGGGATAAACAAAAAGTATAATTCAAATAATGAAAATTTCCTTTGTATTGTGGTCACCTCACTATCCTTCTCTTTACTTCTGTTCTCTTCCTTCTCGGATTCATTATTTCATTATTACTTTTTTCCTTTATAAGACATTAATTTTCATTGTCTTGGAGACTAGCATATGCTGTCTTACTTTCCACTCCAGCTCTGCTTTCTTATTCTTGTGCAGCTTACATAAAATAGGCTGCATTAAATAAGAGTCCTTAACTTAGTGAGGGAAAGAAGCAAACACTGTATAAAAAGGCCTTAACAACAACAGTGATTGAAGTCTTCAACTGATTCTGCAAGCATTATTAACCTTTACCTAACTTGGACAGCACATGAAACACATATAAAAATTTTTTTACAAGTAAAATAAAGTTTTAAAAAAGCAACCAAGAAACAGCAGCTTTAGAAAAGGAAGATAGGATGCTTAGGATAGTCATGGTAAAATAAAAGTGGTTTTAAAAACAGATATATTTTGTACTCATCAAGGGAGATGGTAAAATAAATACTCTTCAAAGTGTTTCAACAGTTTCTTAGTTAGTCTTCCCAGTGCTTTAAGGCTTCTCTTTCCCCTTCACAGATAAGTAGAAAAGTTTCTCTAATCCCTTGTCTTTGTGAACAAAAAATAATATGTCTTAGATAGCTAGACCTTTCAAATATATGAATAAGCACTTACAAATGTCTCACCAGCTGAAAAGAAAGAAAAGTAACCTAGATTAGAAATGGATCATTTTCAGAAGTTGTAGTGATTAGCACCACAGTAAATCTTAAGAAAAACATCCATGAGAAAGATTTGGCCACCTTTATGCAGGATTAATAACTTATTCTGAAAAAGAAATCTCAACTGGCATTTAGTGAAGGAAGATACTTAGCAGTGTGTTTGAGTGTGTCAAAGCTTCAGCCAACAGTAGCAGAACTTCCGAGATGCTATTTTTGGCTATCTTAAATATTCGTTCAGTTTGGAAGAGAACAATTTAATAAGCATGAGTCATTGTGGATTTGTGAAAGGTAAATCATCTCAGAGAAATCACAGTACTTAATGAAATAACTGTCGGTATAGACAGAGCCAGCAGATTTAACAAATTTGGATTTTCACAAACCTGTAGTTAACTTTACGCATGATGGATTATTGTGTCATGATCTTTTCAAATATAGGAAAAGTAAAGAAGTAAAACAAAATAAAATACCTATGGAATATCAGGGAGGTGGAAAGGAAATGGCTGAGATGAATAAGGCTTTAACATTTTAAGAAAAGCAAGGAGCTAGAGGCATCTCTACTGAGATCAATGCCTTTTAATACTAGCTTATATTATGTTTAAAAACTGATGTCTTCTCATGGAGGTTCACTAGATTTTTATCGGCAGCTTTAGGTTATGTTCTGATCTCATAATCAAGGTATAGAGTATATAGAATTACATCTTACCTGTTTTAGGATGATCTTGCAGACATGGCCAAACTAGAAACACAAAAGAAAGAGATGAAAAAGAAACCTAATGTGTAAAGTTATGCATTTGAATAGAAATGAGGCATTTGGAGTAATATTTGCATCACTCAAATGATATTTGATTTGCTAATATGGTTAAGACAAAGGCTTCATGTTTGGTAGCACAGCAAGTATATCCAGTCACACACCTATCAAGAGCAGCTGCAACAGCCAAGAGGATTTGCTTTAGTTATCCGTATGTGCACTGTCACTTTTCAGTGTTGTTACCTGTGCTTGAGGGTGTAAAGGCAATTCCCCTCTGAACTGTGAACAGAATGGTGGTGATGGAAAAGGCCCTTTGGAAGAAAACTAATTTACAACTTAAGTCTGAATATTTCTAAGACCTCCAGCAAGAGATTCACACTGTGTATTTTTAGCTACAGGTGACCTGAATGTCTGGTGACATCTCTAGTATAGGGAGGCTTGACTGCTCTACTCATCATGCTCTGTACTGTATGAAAGAGATGGTATGAATACCTCTTTAGACCATTCAGTGCTGATTAAGTAGAAAAATTAAAATTCCTAATGTGATACGAAAGTATAGCAAATAGCCAGCAAATAAAATTAAACCTGATTGTAGAGATTTTCTGATAAATAAGAACTTGGGACAGTTTCTATAAATTCAGAAGAAAGAAATGAGTTATGGTATTTTAATAGTACTGATATACTGAAATTGGGAAAATTTAGCACGCTTTAAAAGACATTATCTGATTATTAAATGTAATACATAAAAATGTAAGGATAGTCACCACTTAACCTGTTTTTAATAATGAGGGTGGTAAAACACTGGTACAGGTTACCCAGAGGGGTGGTAGATGCCCCATCCCTGGAAACATTCAAGGTCAGCTTGGATGGGGTTGTGAGCAACCTGATTTAGTTGAAGATGTTCCTGCCCATGGCTGGAGAGTTGGACTAGGTGACCTTTAAAGGTTCCTTCCAATCCAACGATTCTATGCTTTTTTTTAGTTGGTAGAAACTTGCCTTCTCTTAAAAAGTTTCACCTTTTCAAATTGATGATGATGTACTATACACATAAGACTTAGAGAATTACCTTGCATTACAAACATTTAGATAAATTTACATAGCATTGGTATTATATTAGCAAATGCTTTACAGCTTGGGGGGTTTTGGTTTGGTGGGGTTTTTTTGTTTGGTTTTGGGGTTTTTTTTGTTTGTTTTTTTTAAGATTAAATATTGTTCTGCATACAGGCTTGTTCCATACAGCTCCCAAGACCTTTAGTCAGAGCATGATATGGCTCACATAGTTTTACATTAATAAGAAGTGTATAGAAAACAAGTCATTTAGCTCTCAATTATCACACTGTCTGCATATAAAGTTGAATACCAGTTAATGTGGCAGGATTGTGGATAGCACATTGGGCCCACAACCCAAAAACTGAATGTGCACATTTAATGTATATAACTCTGCTTACTAGCATAGGAAAACAAGCATAAAACTGCATTTTAAGTGTGGTATTTTGTTTAAGTTCAAGATCTATAAAAATGTGTCTATCAAACCCTGTTTGTGTGATATTTCACAGCAAATGTCAATAAACATCAACTCACAGAAATTTTTTGTCAAAATCTTGCCTACAGGAATCCTATAGTTATTACAGGGTAAAAGTCAGACTAAGTGGACAAGATCTGCACATGCCTGAAGTTGAGCAAACTTCTGCTTGGATCAAGTAATAGCAGGGTCATTGACTATTAACAACCTCTTCTCTGCTGCAAATTCTGTGTGCAGACTCCACCGTCACAAACAGGTATCTCAGCTGCAGTCCTGGCAAACTTTGAGAGTCTGTTTTCCTACAGCTTTACTGCAGGCACTGAAGTTCCAGAAAGCAACATGCACTTCAAGCTGCTTAGCAAATAGTCAGGGGTGCCAGACACTGACTCCTTCTGCAATCGATGGCCAACAGTTGTGATGTCAGCTATCTATATGGTTTAAATATATTTTGTTTGCAGAGAGGATACAAACAACCTCCATTCACATTCCAAGCTCCAGGTCCTGCTTCAAATCACACTTCATGCAATTGTGTCTGATACAATGCTGAGACTGCCCACAATGTCTGCTGATTTTCAGAGTCTCTAAAGAATTAATAATTAGGAATGGGAGAACCTAAATCTATAAATACTAGAGGGGTATAAATTCCTCTGGTTATGTAAGTAGAGGAAGCAGCAATAAAAATAAGCAATAAACAACTGAGGTAGGCAATATGAATTTTCTGCTAATTGCTATCAGTGTTTCAAGATAAGACAATAAGTCGTTCAAGAAACCTACTACTACTACACTACTTCCTTTTGCTTTCTGCATTTATTTTTTTCAAACTTACATTTGGAAACAGCTAATCATAATTTTTCACTGGTGCTTTTCCTCTAAGGAAAACTTTCACTGTTCATAGCAGTTAGCATTAAATTCTTCTAGTCCTCTGGGATTTGCATTCATTTCCCCAGCAAAACCTTATGCTATCAATATTGCCACTTGGTTCTTTAGAAAACAGTGCCTAGAATGTTCCTATTTGTTTTCAGTGAATATTTGATTGTCTTGTAATTTCCTAACATAGTCTTCTGTTAGGAATAAATCTAGGTTGTATTGGGTCTATTTCTAATGATTTTGTGGGTTATGTCTTCCCTACAGTCTAAGAAAACAAAACAAAACTCAGTTTATACTTTTCTTGCAATCTTGTGAAATATTTTATCCACTTTAATAAATTTCTTACACATTTTTAATCTTTTACATCTATTTTAATTATTTCTTTTCTGAAATTTGTATCTGCAGTATGTAAATTGTGATAAAGAAAAGACAGATACTGGGCCTATTTAAATTATTTTTGAGCAAATCCAGTCAATTTTCTTTACTCATTATAGCTGCATAATCCTATATTTCCTATGGAATTCGTTAGTGAGAAGAGATGAGGAAATAGGGAACAACCACTTCAGAGATATCCTCAAGGTACTAAAGGAAACGTATAGTAAAAGAAACAAGCAAATTAGAAGAAAACTAATTAATATATCTGTAAGCACTGAAACTTGCTACTACTTCAATTCCAACATATTTCTTTCAACATCTATTGCCTTCTTTTATATCTATATATTCAACAATTTTGTTGAGGTGGTTTTCTTAAAAAAAAAAACCAAAACAAAACGACTGTTCTATTCTTTGAAATACCTACATTCAGAGAAACAATCCACTAATCTAATTTCAGTGCTGACTGAAATGCAGCACTGCTCCCTCTGCTTTGAACAGAAAGCATGCTCATTATGGTGTAACCATTTTTCAAATAGCTTTATCTCATAATATGCTTTGAATGAAATACCTAGTTTTGATTCACAAAAACACTTCATTGTCTGATTATAGATCTTGCTGCTTCAGGGTAAAAACTGAGAGGTGCGCCACCATAGAGATTAGGCAATATCTTAAGTCTCACATTCCATGTGCAAGCCACTCAAATAAGGGCTGCATTGCCACCTCTATATTAAAGAGATTTTGGTCTAGCCCTCTTAAATGATGAAAATAATGAGATCTTGGCAGTTTAGTCCCTGCTTTTGTGAAAATTTATACTCACATTTAGACTGCTAAGTAGGTGCAAAACACCTGATCGTGTATATTTTCCAGGCAGCTGGTCAGGCCAGGACTGCATATGATATCGCTCAGTAGCCCTTTTGGAACCCTAAACAGAAGACATGTTTAATTCCACAAGTTAGATCAGACATTTAGTTCAGTGAACAAGAGATCAGTGGTAGCAGAACAGGGGCAGCCCTAAGAGGCCTTGAGCGTTATAGGTATATCTTGATGATGCAGCTCTTGTTGCACAGCTGTGTCCTGGTAGATGTGCAGTAGCTGAAATCAATCACTGTCTCTCTGAATACTAGTACTGTCACAGTTATATCAAGGCAAGACTCAAGTAGCCTAGGCAGTAGAGGAGATGATGTCCTTTTCACTTCTCACCTACACGAGGCAACAGTCAGCATGTTCCCTAGATACTACAGACCTTATCTAGATCTGTCCTGGGAACCGAATACAACTTAAGCCATTTGTAGTGATCAGATCACTGCAGACTCCAGCTTTCAGTATCATCTATTGGTTAAAGAGCATAAAAAACTAGCTAAACACATCAACACAATGAAAATAGTCAGGATTACTCCTGTTTATTTTGTATTCCCTGACTCCAGATGAGGATGTGATTTTAAGAGAATAAACTGCAAGTAAAGTAGATCTTTTAGTTTTGTGTAATCAAAACTGGTTTGTAACTTTGTTTAAAATTATCAGTTCTACTTAAAACTTCCTAATACACACTGAAAACTGGAAGATATTTGCTTGCACAAAACCATTATGTCAGAAGAATTGTATCTGTTTGATGAGAGCAGAAAATCATCTTTTGGTTATTCAGTATCTTAGTGAAATTAACTAGATGAAAATGCATGGGCTTTTTCCTCCCTCTTTTTTAGAGTCAAAACATTTTAAAAATATAATAAATTCTTGGTAACTCTGATCTTAGAGGCAGTCATGTCCAAGTAAATTGCTATGACCTTGAAAAAAGTTAAATGAAGCCACGAGGAGTCAGACTATTCATTCTGTTTCAGTTCCCAGAAAAACATCATCTACATATTGCTGCTCTAAATAAATTAAAGAATTAAATATTGAACGTAAGACAAAACTTGAACTAGCCCATAGTTAAGCATAGAGCTTACCCCATGCAAATAGGTACTATTATTTATTGAATCTGAATCAAATAAGGACTTCTTTTGTATGTTTCATGCCAAGAGTTTAAATAGGATTCTCTCTGCCACGGGATCCCATGAGCAAAGTCCCACTGAAATGCTTTTCTTAACAAAAAAAAAAAAAAAAAAAAAAAAAAAAAAGACAGTCTGCTTTAAACATGATGAAAATAAGCTCTTGGGGAAAAAAAAGATTATACAAAGAATAGACATTAGCCTTAACTTCTCTTAAACAAGCAGTAGAATTAAATGCTAGTAACTCAGGATGGACACCAGTGGTTACATATGATAAAATATTTGGCAGTCATTATTTGGTTTAAAACATATCCCCTTAAGGGGTATTTATTATTCTTGAAAGGCTATCTGGGAACAAGAGGAGACTTGAGTAAGAAGCTGCATGCAGTAAATGAAACAACTTGCTAAATGATTTACTACGCAAAACTTGAGTACAATGTTAAATGTGTATAGTTACATCAATTTTGCAAAGCAATTGCCCTGTGCAATTATTTCTTTATTACTGTTACTTTTCAGTTATGACTAAATAACTTTTAATTTCACTATTTCCATTTTTTAAAGCAGATTGCCACTCCACAGAGAGAAGGAATTTTTCATAATTATGAAAAGAATGAAAAAATCAGATTATTTTTTTGGCTACCTGTTAATGAAATTTGGCATGCTTCAGAACTGAGTTAGCAATGACACTTGAAGCAGTCCAGGTAATTCACATTCAGCTGCCAAAATGGCCCACCTACTGAGCTGATAGCTGGCATTCATAACACACAAGAAACATTTCTTTTTATCTCACAACAAATACTATTCTGTTGAAAAAGCATATCAAAAGTCACCTTTTTTATTGATATTGCAAAGAAAATTTGGAGAACTTGAGAATGAAAAACATCTAAAGTTCAGAGCAAATTCTTAATTGACATAGCCCTACATTTTTGTCCTTCCCTGCACCAATCCCACAATTTTTGAGAAAATTGTGTCACAGTGAGTGCAGGATCAGCTTTAGTCATTTGAAGGGAAACTATTTACTTGTTATTACTTAACAAACAGAGGCTCAGACTAGCCTTTCCACATGCCTTCTTGACTGACAGCAGCCTTGCTTGCACTCCTTCCATGATGGCTGGAGCAGAAGCCAGATAAGCTAATAGCTGGCTGAAGCAGGTACAGTAATCTTAGGATTTTAGGAGAACAAAAAAGGATATAACTCCATCTTCTACACTAAAAATAGTTAGATAAAGAAATATTTCTCCAGTGCTGTACTCCATTCAAGAATGGCATTGTTTTAATAGCAGAATGAAATCCAAATTACTTTTAAATTATTTTACCATATCTGGGAATGCAGATGGTGCCTTAATTCTCTTCTGAAACACATTACTGAGATCAACTTCCAAGCAAGCTCTCCCAGGCTCTTAATAGCCCATGATTTCCTTCTTCATGTTTGTTTACCACAGAATGGTGGCAACACAGATCACTAAAAGTGCTTCTCTTTGTATGTCTTTGGGATTCAAGTAAGTGCCAGCTGTAGATTTTGGGGGACAAGACACCCTACATTTTCTTTTCACCATAGGGATTTATTTCCTTACTGAATAAAATTTTTACCATTTTCTTTCACTGTAAAATATGATTTAATGACAGATCTGAACTCACATTCTCTATTAAGGTCTATTAAGGTTTGTTTTCCACTCCTAGAAATCTGAATTTGAACTGTGTGAGTAATTTTGAACATTATCTTATTGACTGAAGTAAAAAGAATGATTTTCTACTCCCGTTCTTGAAGAAGAACAATAAGAGCTTATGATCTTTAAAATACAACAATGTGGCCATGCTGGTTTTATAACTAAGGAAACTGTCAGCAAGAATCAAACACCAAAACAGTTTTTACTTAAAATAGTCTGTTTATGGAACCGACATTGTTTCTTGAGGAAAACTAATTAATTGTTGAAATGTCTATTTCCAGCTTTTTATAGAATACAAGAAAAATCCCTCCATCCCGATGGTAAAATTGTTTGTAAAAAAAGAGAAAGAAAAAAAGAAATGGATCACTTGATAGTCTAGTTTTTAGGGCATCTTTTTAACCTACAGCAAATTTGGGTTCCAATCCTTTCTCCACAAAATATCTAAAGATGAATATCCTAGTTCAGCAATCTGGGACCAGTTTATCACTGTGTGGGTGTGACCAAAGCTGTATAATCTAAACCCTCTATACCATTTCCCAAGAACTGTTAACAATGGACCATTTGTAGTAGCTGCCCAGGGCACATCCAACCCCTCAGGCTGTGAGCTGGGTGTGAAAGACACTTGTGAGATAAGAGCTGTGATAACTCCCTTCTAGGAAGTCGTTAGCACCTCCACACCCAGCTTGAGGGGTCATGTCTGCTAATAGGCCAGCAAAGATTCCAAATACCCTATGACTCACAGAGTGAGATCACACATCATGTAATTCCCTACCCTGGGGGAAGTACTGGGCAGTCCCACCTGGATCTGAGGGTATATAATCTTGGGGGTGGTGCATTGGGACTTGTGGAACCACTTGTTGGATCCAGAGGAGGACCAGAACCTCAACAGAACTGAGACCACCACTCTCGACCAGACTGCAACCATCATCTGTACCAACCGGGTTTTCACTTTCTTTTGCTTTGGACTCGGGGGAACCACATGGGTCTCAGCACAGGAGCTAACAAACACCGTTGTGTTTGTGCCCCAGGGTACTCAGTTACACTTCTGGGTTTTGTAGGTTAAAATAATTTTCTCTTTGTGCTATTGCATTTCTTGTAATATTTTTATTAAATTGTAACTCTGACCTACAATCTCTCTTGTGGTGGGTTTTCTCCTGCCAGTTTAACTTTAAACCAACACTGTGAAATACTGATAAATACAGAAATTGCAGATGTAAGGATTCCCTTTTTCTGGCTCAATTTAGTTGTTTCCATAGATGACTGCGTAAAGTTTTCTTTGAAGTCTCTTGAGAGGTTGTGTTTAAATCTAAAGATTAGGCTTGGCTCTGAGGGCAAGTTAACATTCCATGTCCTCTTTGTTTGTCTTTTCTTCATGAAACATCAAACCAATTGGCATAATAAACATAATGTCCATAAAAGTGCTTTAGATGCAAGTTTCTTAAATGCAGACATCTAATTGGCATATTATATGTCCTATGATCATTCTTTTATTGATTTTCCTCTCAGCAGCAGAAAAAGAACAGCTGCTAATTAATTTTCAAATAGCTGAAATAACTCAACCTATTTCTTTGTTGGTTAAACTAGATTCTCCCCCACCTGCAGTGGTATATTTATTTTTAAATGATATATGCAAAAAGGAATACATGTCAAGTCAAATGTTGTAAAAATGAACCAAGCAAAGTAAGTCTTTACCTAAGTCAAGATTTAGGTAAATGATGATACCTCTACAAAAGTGTGGAAGAACACCAGCGTTTTAGATCTCTCAAAGTTCAGGACAATAGGTGGCTTCTGTCTTTACTCTGTGGTTTTCTCTTGATTTCAAACCATGATCAATTTGCTGTGTAATGGGTAGTAACATACACACGGTATACTAACAGAATGTGACTATCCCATTAGCATCATACCTGAGGTGACCTTTTAAACTTCCACCTTGCACTTGTGTTCAGAAGAGGTTCAAAGTGAGATGAATCACAAAGAGTGTTAAACATGTCAGCAGTGGCATGCTGGCACTTGGCTTCTAAGTCAAATGTAGTTGACCTCATTTAGGAAATAGTGGGATACTATTAGAAACTTGTTCTTAGAGAAGACAGAATCACAGCTATAAGAATTGAAGAGAAAGAAAAATGAGATTACAGGGTAAAGGGGAGAGAAAGTTAATGAAAAAGGAAAGTCAATATTACCTTGAAGCTATAGCCTTACAGCCTTCTAGAAACTTAATATAGCCTTACCTAAAATAGCCTCTTGGACAAAAAGGTGGAAATTGGTCTTTCTAGTTATGCCTAAACTGCTGATCTCATGGGCATATGCATCATCCTGTACTGTCATGTGAGCCCCACTCATAATCCTCCACTAGCTTCTGTGCACTTTTCCTATCAAAATAAGGAAAGTTTGTACAGGCAGAAATAGCATTGCATCACAGCCTAGTTTGCTGCTGAGGGACCAAGAGGCCAGACCATGTCATGACCTCACTGTTGAGTCCTATTATTAATTATACATACCTGGAGAGATGAAATGTATTGCACATTCCTACACATGTTATTTATGTAGTGGCAGTAGACGAGATAACCTTCCCTCCCCCACTATAAGAAAGTAATGGACTGCATCAATACCAGAGACATTAAAACAGATCCAAAGACTGTTGATATTGATTGAACTGGAAAACAGGCCTCAAAATGCAAAATCTTGTTATCCCTATCATGAAGAGTGCTTCAATGCTGTGAGTCACTATGACTCTGGAGCAATTCTTTTAACATTTCTGACAATGGTGTTTTTTCTCTGAAAAACCAGAACAGGAGAAAATAAATTATTTTTAATCTGTGACCTGAGAACATTTGGGACAAAGAGAAGGTGCCTCCCTGTCTCGGTTTGAGGGGAAAGACCAAAATGTTTACTCACAAGCGGGGGAGGGGGCCTCCTCCACAATAATCACGCCACTCTTTATCAAATTTAAGAAAAGGAACTTTAATACAAGAAGGATAACTGTTCTTAACTGATAAATATCTCTCTCTCTCTCTCTCTCTCTCTCTCCCTGTATATATATATATATATCATCATCATGGCTAGGCTTCGCGAACGAAGATTTGAGAAGGGCACTACCCACGCTTGCTGCAACCGTGCTGGTGGCTAAAAAGGCCAGTATGGGATAGGCAGGTCCGGTCACAAAAGGCACAGTGGAACGTCTCCCTAGGTGATATTGGTGAGGAACGGTTCTTTCTGCGTTGTCTTTGCTCCTCAAGACTGACTCTCCGTGCATTCTCAAAGGAAGCAGCAGCGTCGTGAATGGTGTGTCTCCATGAATCCCGATTGGAGGCCAGAGTGGACCATTGGTGGCAGTCAATATGGCCAAGGCTGAGGTGTTGTTTCAGGGAGTCCTTGTACCTCTTCTTCGGGGCTCCTCTCTTGCGGCAGCTGGTGGCAAGTTCACCATAGAGCACAATCTTCGGAAGGCGGTGATCCTCCATCCTGGAGACGTGCCCTGCCCAGCGCAGCTGCATTCTCATCACCATGGCCTCGATACTGCTGACCCCTGCCTGTTCAAGAACAGACACACTGGTCACGTAATCAGACCAGTGGATGTTTAGGATTGAATGGAGGCAGCGCTGATGGAAGCGTTCGAGAAGCCGCAGGTGGTGGCGGTAGATGACCCATGATTCAGACCCATATAAAAGAGTAGAGAGAACAAGGGCTCTGTAGACACTGATCTTTGTACTTTTCTTCAGGTGTTTATTGGACCAGACTCTTTTATGGAGTTTTCCGAAGGCTTTGTATGCCTTTGCTAGCCTGTTGTCTATCTTTTTGTCAATCTTACCGTCTGAGGAAATGATACTTCCCAGATAGGTGAACTGCTGGACTGACTTAAGCTCTGAATTGCCTATGATGATGTGAGGATGATGGAAGACTTCTTGAGATTCAGGTTGGTAGAGAACTTCTGTCTTCAGGCTGGCTTCCAGCCCAAAAAGCTCAGCAGCCTCTGCAAAGCAGGATGTTAAGCGCTGCAGAGCTGCTTCTGTGTGAGCAACGAGGGCAGCATCATCAGCAAAAAGCAGCTCGCGGACAAGGTGATTCAGGGTCTTGGTGTGGGCCTTCAGTCGCCTTAGGTTGAATAGGCTTCCATCGGTACGATATCGGATGTAGATGCTGTTTTCTTCATCGAGGTCTGCTGTGGCTCTTTGGAGCATCATGCTGAAGAAGACTGTGAATAGAGTTGGTGCAAGAACGCAACCTTGTTTCACACCATTGGTTATTGGAAAGGGCTCAGAGAGTGCATTGCCATATCTGACTTTTCCACACTGATCCTCATGTAGCAGGATGATCATTTTGAGGAACTTGGGGGGACATTCTAAACGTTCCAGGATCTGCCACAGGCCTTTTCTGCTCACAGTGTCGAAAACTTTGGTGAGGTCAACGAAGGTTACATAGATATTTACGTAAACACACCAGAGGAAACCACTTCCCCAACACCACAAGAGAAAAAAAAGACAACAACAAAACCCAGCAGGTTTTCCTCCGTGAGGAAAGTTATACTTAGGCAGTGTCCGTGTCACAGCCCGGCTGGCTGCGGAGTGAGTTTTCAGTCCCTCTTCAGCGAGACAGACGAGTGGTGAGCTCTCAGATGAACTCTATCTCTCCCCCTGTGTTCCTTGTCCTGAACGAAGAAGGAAAACTGGAAAGTGGAGAACAGCAGCATGTCCCAGAAAGCAGCCACGACCTCTCTCTCCCGGGTCGCTGCCCCAGCCGGGGTGGGCCAGTCACGACACTGCAGGTGGCGGTGAGACGAACGGAGACCGGGACCCCAAATGCAGGAACCAGGAGAGCAGCCGTGGCAAGGAGAAAAGAACCGGCTCACCAAGAAGCAGAAACAGCAGCAGCCAGGAGTAGCAAGGAGCAGCAGCAGTGGCCTCTCTCCCACCCCGGCACACACACCACCCCGAGCCTGTGTAGTCCCCAAGAACAAAAGTGACAACCTGCCCCCACCCAAGTGATCAGCAGTTAACTACTTTTTTTGTTAACTACTGGCATGGGCAGTTAGTGGCAGAGGAGAGAATTTACATAATAATTCCAAACTACAACAATCCCACAGAGGTTCTTTTGTGGGTTTTTTCCAGAAAAGGCCTCAGTGGGAGAGGTCAGTCCTCTCTCATCATGATAGTGGGTTCCCTTCCCTGACCAGTTATTCCTACAGGAATGTATGAAGCTCCTTTCAAGTGCCAGCATACCACATGAAGAGGATAAAGACAGATCTCTTTATCTAGGGATGGAGATGAATATTTCATTTATGATCTTTAGGACTTCCCAAAACATACATGTTTATAAACATAGCCATTAGAAAACCCTTTGTCTATTGATAGGTTAAATAAAACACTGAGACACTCCAACCCTAAAAATGCCTAACAGAAAAAAGCTTAATCCTAACTTTTGTCCTGCTCCTAATAAAAACCAGCCAGTTCTGATCAGATTCCTTGGTTTCCCTCTTAATGCATAATTTGGAGAGAGGGGAAGGAACCACGCTGCCAAAAGCACAGCAGAGAGCCAAGGGTGCAGCTGGAGACAGAAAGGGGTGCAGCAGACAACACAGCTTGGCAGAGCACTACAGTCAAACAGGTACACAGAAATTTAGCAAATACTCAAATGGTCCAACTACTTTGGCCCTGTGGGATCTGAAAAACAAAAGAGTCAAAACACACCTGGAAAGAGTAAAAGGCCCCTGGTTTCACTGGTGACACTTTCAGTGCATTTGAGATTCTGCCAGCCCAGTCCTGGGGATGAGTACTGCTACTGGAGTTCCTGCTCCTTTAGCAGTCTGACTCCCAGCATCACATCCTGCCTAGTGCCTCTGTAAAGACACTGAGCTCCTTTCAGGGTACACTGTTTCTAAATATTGAAGCCATGATACACAATGAGCTTGTTCCACCAATCAAACTGAAACAGACACTTGGCCCATGGAGCTGGAGGCTAGATGGCCATTTAAAGAAAAGTATGCATAATTAAATTCTGTCTCATTTTATGCCTTATCCTCCCTCTTCCCTTTTATCTCCAGCTACCATTAACAGGCTCCTTTTCATTCTCCCCTTCTTATCCTTTTTCCTTCTTTCCCTTTCATCCTTGTTTATGCCTTTTTCATTTTCCCTTACTTAAATTTTTTTCCAAATCCTTTTGATCATTTGCCTCCTCAGCTCCCTAGTTCTTTACCCAGCTGTGTTCATGGGCTTTTCCATTTTATTTCAGCTTCTCCCTCTCTTCTTTCTTACTGTGCTCCTACTTCTTCAGATGAATTAAACCTTACACAAGCAAGCCCAGGACCTCATCTTTGGTATTGTCTGTAACAAATGTTAGTCACTGTTCCTTAATGAGCCGATTTGGATGGAAACAAAGCATATGGCTAGAAGGAATAGCATGAAAATGAGGTGATAAAATCAGTGGTATGAAAATTAATTTAATTACATTATTCTTATCATTGTATCATCCAAATGCTCATTTACTTTGAAAATGATTTTTGTTCAGCATGTGTGACATTTTAGCCATATACATATATAGCATTCCCTCTCATTTGTTATTAAAAAGCTGTGAAGGGTTTGTCTAAATGAAATTAGATCTGCATTCAACCAGCAGGAATATAATCTTGGGAGCAAATGATCTCCTGAAGAATGTTTGTGCAGGTCATGTATATATATATATAAATAAATACATATATCTATTTTAATTATTCCCATATAAATATGTTTGTTTTCTGTAGCCACATACAAACACAGAACAAGGTAGATCAGAATATGAGTAAGTTATCCAGTTACAAATTAACCTCATTATCCATTAAGTTTGTGAAAATAAGAGTAATTTGTTCTTTCACATGCCTTCAGGCAAAGTGGCTCTGCTTTGAGTCCTCTCAAGTTTATAGTTTGAAACTAACACTCTTAAACTAAAGATTTTTTGCCTCTCAGTCTCTCATCCTTTTTTTTTTTTTTTTCATAAAAGAAGGTGTTTCTCCACCAGTCTTTACTGCAGCATCTACACATTCCTAAGCCCTCTGGTCATGCAGAGTGACAGTAAGTTGCAGATCAAATTTGTGCCTTCAGACTCCATGTGCCAGAAAAATGTGGAATTCAAGTTCAGAAAAGGAATGCCTTTGAGTTTAGCTTGTGAGATTCTCTGAAATCTACTGGTGCTTTGACATCCTTCCTCCTGAACTAAACTAATTTCTTCTCTAAATCTAGGTAAGTTGGTTCTGCTTTTGGTTGATTGAGTTTTTTTGTTTGTTTTGAAGCTGGTAAGTGTCGTCTTTCCTCCCTGATCTCTCCTTATGCAACAATGTCCTCCTTTTTTCTGCAGATCTGAATCCCCCATTGACCTCTCTCTGTTCAATGATGATGAAAACATCACCACTCACACTAATCTATCATTTTCCCACTTAAATCAGTCCAGGACTGGTCCTTGAGAGTGAACCAGAAGTCCTGTGTCAACTACAGTTATTAGTCAGAACTGGTGGTTCTCCGTACTTTTATTTTTTTCCCAGAGAAGCATTAAATGCCTTTTTCAAGCAAACCAGCTACTGAGAATAATATAACACAAATTCAGGGGATCCCCTTAGTATATAGTACAAAGTAGAACTCCTAAGTTCATAAAGTTACAATTCACTTCATTGCACTACCTGAAAATAAAACATTTTCCCACACTTTGGAGCATGCAAAAACATTCTAATGTTCCAAGCATTAAACTTCTTTTTTAATATTGGATCAGTCTTCTGCAAACTTTTTTATCAATGTGTGAGTAATATCTATAATATTAATTTCTTAAAGTCTTTAAAATAGCTTGCATTTTATAGACTGTCATTCATCATAAAACCAAAACTGCACATATCTTACACATAAAAGCTCATCTTTATGATAGCACTGACATTTCTTTTCACCCTGAGCAGAGACAAAAGAATGCCACTGATATGTTTTTTTATTTCTCCCAACAGACAGATCCCATCTGTCATAAATTGAGTTCAGCAACCACATAACATATATATATATATATATATATATATATATATATATATATATATATATATATATTTATAAAATCAGAAATTCCTGTATCTTTCATTGTCTGGTAAAGTTCCCTCCTCCACTAATATATTTTTCAAATAGAATGGACAGAAAGGACCAGGAGGTATAAGTTCTTGTTCCAAATATCTTTTTCATGTTAGCTACTGGTAAGTTCCACTTTCTCGTGTCAGTCACAATTCTTTCATCATGCTCTTGGTCCCTTTATTGTGGGTCTCTGATTGCTCTCATCCCTTCATGCCTTCCCATTTCACTAGTGCTTCTGTTACATGCAGTTTTGTTTCTTAACTGCACCTTTCCTTTCTTTGTTTCTTTGCTATCCTTTGCCTCTTTTCCTTTCCCCAACTTTTGGGGTTTTCCTAGATTCTCTGCTCTGAAACTGAATCACAGAGAAGAATTAAGAAAAATGAGAAAAACTGTTCCCAAGGGCATCAGGAGCAGCTGAGAGATGTTTGCTTCTCACTAAAGCCTAAAATGTTCAGTGCATATGAGAGATATTTTCACTTACATCTGCTATTAGTGAAGAAAGTCTTGTGGCCAAGTGAACAGCAACAGATTAAAGAAGCTGCAGTACATTTATGACAAAATGGTATTTAGAAAGGTCAAAATACAACTTAGGGTGAGTGAAGACTTAAGCATTGGTTTCAGAGAAAGTAACCTCAAGTGTGCAAAAATACTGTTAAATTATGACAGAAGAAATTATATGCAGTTCTTAGTTCTTTCTTTTTTGCGATGTGCAGAGTGGCAGCTTTCTAGCTTAATCATTATGAGCCTTACAAATCTGTGACATCATTTACATTGTTTTCTTGTGCAATCACTATTTTTAATATTAATTGAAATATTGACATGCCATGGAAGTTGGATTAATTTAATAAGTCATTCATCTTTATAATTTCAATTCCTGCCAACCCCTGTAAGATTTCATTTTTAAATTAAATTTATTATTTTACCACTGCACTTTGTGACTCTTACCAGAACCAAACACATAAAGTTCAAAACTGGACCCAGAAAAAGGCAAGAATAAAACTAGCTATTTCCTTCTGGCATCTTTAACAGCTACCTCTGTGCTATCTTGTAAGAGCATCTTCAGAGACAGCCTTAAGGCCAAATGCACTGTAAAGACCACTCATGCTGAATAACTTCACAACAATTTTCAGACTATTATTCCCCAAACTGGTAACAGAATAATGCAAAAAGCTTGCCTAGAGAACATAGCTTTCAGATCATCCCTTAACAGAGAGCATAATCCATGGCACCACAAATCCTCTCTGCTGCAGCTGCAGGAATCACTCCTCCTTGGGTCAAGGTTTAAACACTCTGGCTTTGTAGCATTATGAAAAGACACTGGCAGCCTCAGTCCTGCCAGACAGAGGACCTACTTTTTGTCAAACTTGACAGGGACATGCTTTTGCTCATACCATCACACACAAATTAATAAAAGAACTCTTCTGGTGTAACTGTCCTCAAAGTGGGGTTCTGCAGGGTTCAGTTTTAGGCCCAATTCTCTTCAACATCTTAATAAACAACTTGGACGCAGGATGTGAGGATATACTAAATATGTTTGCCAATGATACAAAATTGTGAGGAGGTGATGACTCCCTCAAAGGCAGGGAAGCCCTGCAGAGAGACCTCCACAAATTAGAGGGCTGGGCAATCATGAAACATATGAAGCTGAACAAAGACAAGTGGCAGGTTCTGCACCTGGGATGGGGAAACCCTGGGTGTACCTACACACTGAGGAATAAGATGCTGGAGAGCTGTGCTGCTGAAAGGGACCTGGAGGTCCTGGTGAACAGCATACTCTATATGAGTCAGCAGTGCCCTGTCAGCCAGGAGGGCCAGCCGTGTCCTGAGGGGCATCAGGGAAAGCATCACCAGCTGATCGAGGGAGGGGATTGTCCCACTCTGCTCTGCACTCACCTTGAATACTGTGTGCTGTTTTGGGCACCACAACACAGGAAAGATAAAAAGCTATCAGTGACGGTCCAAAGGCAGGCTATGAAGATGGTGAAGGGCCTGGAAGGGAAGCCATACAAGAAATGACTGAGGTCATTTCGCTTGTTCAGCCTGGAGAAAAGGAGGATGAACAGGGAGACCCCACAGCACTCTACAGCTGCCTCCTGAGGGGAAGCAGAGGGACAGGCACTGATCCCTTCTCTGTGGTGACCAGTGACAGGACTCAAGAGAATGACACAAAGCTATGTCAGGGGAGGTTTAGGATGGATTTTACAAAGAGATTCTTCACCTGGAGGATGGTCAGGCACTGGAACTGGGTCCCCAGGGAAGTGGTCATGGCACCAAACCTGTCTGAGTTCAAGCATTTGGACAATGCTTTTAGGTACATGGTGTAATTCTTGGGGCTGTCCTGTGCAGGACAAGGAGTTGAACTCCAGTAATCCCTGTGGATAATTTCCAGTTCAGGATATTCTATAAGAACCTCATGGATGTTGCTGAAGGATTCAAAACAAGACTCACTGAATTTCTTTCTGGGACTTCTGATTCCAAAACAACCAGAACAGATTATAACATGGTATTTTCAGTGGTTCAGCAGCACAATTCTGAGGCTGAAGAGAGACAAGAGAAAGCAGAAATTAGAAGGTACAGGAGCTGCTGACAGGAAGACCTGCAGTCCTGACCTGAGCTATCACAGTAGCTCACATCCACGCTCCTTCACTTTAACCCTGTTCATTGCTGGAGACCACTTTTTACAATTATGTTTTATGTTCAAAGTGGCAGAATCACCATATATTTGCCTTGTGAGTTTGTCTTGTGATCTCTTGCATTTAAGCCCAGGACACTTCCAGCCAGACCCATCTGTGGACCAGTGGTCCAAGGCAGTTTCTACTGCTTCCTCTTGTCTATCCCTTCTCCTCAGTCCTCTTTCTGTCACGGGGGAGGTCAGTGCAAAACCTCAGTGTTTTTTCCCAGTCTTTTCAGGTTAGTGTTAAAAAATATAAAGCTATGCCTATACAAAAAAACCTGGTGGCTTCTTTTTTTGGATATAATACATTCCTGTCTGTCAGAATCAAATACCTACATCTTCTTTTTCTCATGCACCCTCTTTCCATACAGGGTCACCTCAAACAGGCATGCTGCAGCATCTGCCATGACATCTGGCATTTCCAGATTTGCTTTATAATTTTGCTGGGATTTCCCTCACATCTGTGGGAAATTCAGAGTGAGCACCATTGGGAAACAACTGGTCGAGAAGCAGTTGTAAAGTGCCCAGATGGTGAGAACTGGTGTCATTTATACAAGGAAATACTGTCCTAGGCACATTTATTCTGGGAGACACTCAAGAGGAATAAAAGGAGAAACAGCTCTCCTAAAAGAAGAAGCCCTGCTATAGGTAAAATGCACACAGAAAAAGTCACACACAAACACTTCCTCAAAGTGATATGTTAGGAAATGCTTTTACTCTAGGTGAGAGACAACACATACCACTCAGTATTCCCACCCACTTGGTGGGAATAGAAATTCAGGACAAATGAATGTTTATCAAAATGGAAGAGAGAAGAACAATTTTTCAAGAGAGAGGTCAGGAACCTACAGCACTAACAAGCATATTCCTGGAATTGTGGCAACAGACAGCTTGGTCTACTGCTGCCACAGGTGGGACAGAAGAGCTGAAGAGGGAATGTAGAAGTGTCTGACAGAGACATTACAAAAAGGTGCTCTAAGAAAGGCACCAAACAAAAACCATGGCCTTCTGACAGTGAACAATGAAACAAAGACCTTTAAATGAATATTGCCACTATCATCCATTGGTGGATGTCCATGGTTTGGGGAATGGCCTTAGGACAGAGCCATGTCTTTTAGTGTTTGTATTGGGGCAGCCTATTGCTCCGTGTTCACATCTTGATGTTGTCCAACCAATGCACACTGGTTATCTGCTTCAGGTAGCTTCTTAGTCACCAAAATGAGTCATGACGGTGAACTCACAGGATGCAGGAGTCCAGTGTGTTCTCCATGTGAAGAGAACAAATAGGCCTCTCTGACCTATTCACTGTCATCTTGGCCTAATCTCTTCACAGCTGCATAGCAAAGACAGTATGGACAGTGGGAGCTGTCACAAGGATAGGATGGTGCTCTAGTACCCTGAAATGCAGCCTAAGTGCTGACAGAGGTGCTGCTACTACTGGTTTCACTGGGAACAGGACTGGCATTCACAAAGGAACAGCACTACTGTGCAAGTGTTAAAGCAGATGTATCAGCCATAGGCTTGTTCTACTTGTGGGATCAGGGAAATGCAAAAATATTTAGATTTCTTCTTTTGAGTTTTTCCGCACTTACTGTGTTGCAGAAGCTGTGTGTCGCTGGTCTTGAGGCATTTCAGAGATTTCAGCAGTTACTCCCAGTAACAGAAGCACTAATTTCCAGTTAGGATATGGATTATTTATTCCAAAGCATTTGGTGCTCAGAAGGGAGGAAGTCTAATCTAGGAAACTTTTAGCTCATATCTGCAATGCTTTCGACCACAAAGGTTATTGTACTTAATTCATTCAATTATACTCTGAAGAGCTCTGTCAATTCATTGTACCTGAACTTTTTAATTTGGCAGAGGTACAGCCCTGATGTTAAAGAATTGTTTTAATCTAGATGTTTTATAACTTGTTGGTGTTTGATCTTTAGCAGTATTCTTCTAATACTTTTTTGTTTGTACTCTAAAAACAGTAGGGATTTTTGATGAAAACTGCCTCTGATTTAGCATCTGTCTCTTGTTAGTTTATAGCTTCGCACAATGTCTGATCAGTTCCTCAACATGAGAAAATTTTCCTCAGCAATGCTCACATCTGATCATTTTATAGCAGAAAGGAGAGAACAATATTTTCTCATTTTCCACAGAGATTTACCTTCTTGAGAGCTGTAACTGCTACTACTGTGTAGCCCTTTGAATATGGCCAGATTTTTTTATATGGGTAGTGGTTGTGCCCCAAACCACACCTGTAATTTCCATTAATAGTGGTGTGAGGGTAAAATCCCCCCAAATTTCCACAATGCAGCTTTCCTGTGCATATAATTCCCATTAACTTTAATCTAAGATCTGCACAATAAGCAACAGCAGGATCAGCACTGCTTTTGAAAAACAAAGTAATATGTAATGATTCACCACATTGGCAAAGCCTTTCTGACTCTTATTTATCATGTTTTTATTTTGACAATCACTCTTGTCTCATCAGAATGGTTATTTAAACTTGTGAGAGGAATCCATTTCGGTATTATGTTTTAGCACATACATTTGTATCCGTCATAATTCTTAATTTAGATTTAATAAAATAATTTAGCAGTACAAAATAAAATATTAAATAATCGATTACTTAGCACAATAGTGCACAGAGCAGGAGAATCAATAGCATCCACGGCCACAACAAATTTCAGGTTATCATTCCCAATGCTTTTAACAAATCAATGGGTAGCTGAATTTCTACTAACTTTATTATGTGTGAAAAAATTTCACTGCATGCAAATAAAGTCATTCTTTGACTGAGTCCATTTCTGCGTGATCCCGATTTTGTCTCCTCAGGGCTACACTATTTAAATAAGCTCCCATTATTTTCAGTGGAATGACTTACTAAAGGGAAATATTTGTGTCCCTTCGCTGGACATCTGCTGTTGGTATGAAAGCAATCAAGAGGAAAAAATGATGGTATGAAGCACATTTAACTTTCACGCCTCTTCATCATTCTGCACAAGCGAACACCAACAAGAATTCAATCATATCGAAATATATTCCTCCCTTTTCTAAAAAGGCAGAAATATTAAAAAAGGAGAAAATAAAGAATGAGAAAAAACTACTAAATAAGAATAGATTTTACACATGAACCGTTCCATTTTGTAGTACCTCCCCCAACCTACTATTACTATTTTTCAAAAAAAAAAAAAATCAAATACTTTCAAATACACACATAGGAAATAAATTGTACAAATGACTAACACAAACTGTGTAATTTAGAGTTGTCATAATTATAACCTATAATTTACTTAACAACAACTTTTTAACATATTAAGATAAAAACCTGCACTCAGCATAGGTGGTGGTGTGAGAGGTTGTCCATGCTCATATGCTGCCTCTTTGATGGATTCGGCATCACTGATTACCTGCCTGCCTGCTCAGAATTGCCTCTGATGAGATGGTATTGACGTGTTTTGCAGCACTATAAATTGTTGCTAAAGTAGCTTTCATAACATTTTTGTGTGTGTGTGTCAAGAGACAAAACATAAGGTGCGTGTCCTTCTGTTCAACTACAGATGCAGGAAAATAAGAATTTTAACTTCATGTTCCAATAGGATCCAATTTAGTAACATCTCATGCACCTCATATAACAATTGCATCAGACAGTAAGAAGTTGTCTAGAGGTGCTGCTGACAACCTGAATGCTATGTTGCTAAATCAGAGTTAGTAATAAAGAAGCAGAAGGAACTCTTAATTCCATCACTAATGACTGTTTTTAAGAGCCACAAAAAAACCCACAGGGGCTGTATATTTCACTTCTGTTTCACGAACTCCTAATAGCTGTAAAAACTTCTGGAAAATCTTATGCCAAGGCACAGCTCCTATTATCTGATGCTAATTCAGAGCTATTGAACAAAAATGAGAAAAATATATGTGAGTGAACAAACTCAAGAGAAGTTCACAGGCAGAACGAAAACTGACCCTACACTGAATGCAGTTTTTAAGTTGGCTTTTGCTTTTATGCATTTTTGGTGGAATGAACCCAAGATGTCAGAAATATGTTTTTCTAGCTGGAAACATCATCTGAAGGGCCCTTGCAGATATGATCAGTCAATGTTAGCACTAATGGCATCAGACATTACTATTTTAGTTGTCTGCTTCAGTTCTTTGGCTTTCTGGAAGATGTCTGAAAACCAAACTTTTGTAAAGTATTTCTAGGAATTACTCCTAAAGGGAATGTTCCATCTAACAGGAGCCTGCAGAGAAACCACTCCTAGAAAAGGGTTTATCTGTGGAGGGGGATGGACTAGAATATTTTTAGCAGAAAAAATATAGCGCTATAGCTCTGCTGGTAAAATTCAGTCTGTGTTCCTTTTATTATGTAATAAGCACTAATTTATTTTGGAACAATTACTCTGTCTTGGAAGACTGAGAAGTTAGCTTACTTCACAGTGCTCATCTAAATTTCAATTCTTCTGGTCTATCTCCTTGACACGGTTGATTATAGAAGCACTGAATAGAAAGAATAGCAACTTGAAGTTCAAATGAGTAGGGAGAGGTGGAACAGTACAGAACTTTGAAGACAATGAAATTAAGCCTAAATTTGTAATAGAAAAGGATGTTAACCCAGATGAATGACAAGATCAAAGCAACGAGTGACAAAGATGATATTACAGCCTGTATTTGTACAGACTTTGAAGACTGAATATATGAATATTTGCAAGTATTTGCATTTGATCAGTTCTGTGTTTCTGTTTCTTTCTGCTCCTGACCAATCCCATTCAACCTTACACAAATCTGAAGGTTGTACATTTTTGGTAGGTGTTTGTTTAACAGTATTAGGCACTTGGACTAATTTGCTCTTAGCTCTTGTATGTACCTCCTGAAAATGTGGACAGAGACATAGCTAAGGACAAATACATTTCAGGAGAACCTAAGAACAAACAGTAAAAGAAAAACAGTGGAGAAACTTTTATTTACAAGGTAAGGGAATACAGAAAAATTATTAAAAACAATATAATATATTTGAAGATACAAAGGTGGAAAGTGAGATGATTTTGAGTACAATAATGACTCTGCTCAGCCTCACTTGGGGCCCCACCCACACACTCTGCTCAACTGTCCCAGAAGCATGGTTTCAGCTCACTCTGGGGATTTCAGTATCTGCTGGAGCTATGGTGTAGGAACACTGGTCTGGTCATAGATGCTGTTGACCCAGGGGCCCAGCCTGTGGATTCACTTCTGGGCTTGATCTTGGACTCATCTTACTATGTGGACCTGCAGGGTGATCACCGAATATGATCCTAATTCTGATCTGCAAGTTATCTTCCTGGCTGTCTCTCAGATCTGCCTCATCATTGTGAACTTGTTTCATGATTTGGAGCCTTGGCTGAACCTGGTCATGCTCTCTCAGCCTGCCCTA
Source organism: Pithys albifrons albifrons (assembly GCF_047495875.1). Classification (NCBI taxonomy): domain Eukaryota; kingdom Metazoa; phylum Chordata; class Aves; order Passeriformes; family Thamnophilidae; genus Pithys; species Pithys albifrons. The sequence goes on from NC_092461.1 coordinate 80,871,186, forward strand.
CCTACCATGCAGATCCCTGACACTTCTCCTGCTGGAAGGTGTTACTACACTCAGCTCCTGGCTCCCCATTCCTTAAGGAGCAGCTGACCCTTTCTGTTCCTTGACAGAAAGCTCGTTTGAGGAGACCTGCTTTTCACATATACTGTACAGAGCAATATATTTCTAAGAGTAGAGTTAAAAGCCTCAATGTTTTTAAGTCTTTTGCAGATTGTTAAAAACAATAGTTTCCTAATAAAATGCTGACAATCAGAAGGTGAGACAGAATCTGGCCTGCAGACATGAAAATACACCAAACACAACCTAGAATGAGGTACATTTTCTTCCTTGTCCATACAAATCTCACGAGTAGTGGTAGAAGACGACCATGTTGATCACAGCAATAAAAATTTTGCTTCCAGCAGAAGAGACAGCACTGTATATAGAGTTAAATTTTTTATGAGTTTACAAGCTTCTATCTGCCTAGGCAACACTTTCTCTTATCCATCTTATAATAACAAATATCAGAATACTTTATGAAATAGGTATACTTCCAAAATGCAGCTATTTGTTCTTGGGCTTGAACTAGCAGTAACCATATCTGTACAGTGTGATCTGTTACTCTGTGCTCCCCTCCTGATATTCAGATCCTAAAGTTCCCCCACTGTTTTCCTTGGATACTTCAGACCTTTTTCTCACTTCTATTTCAACAATTTCTGATTAAATATTGCTTCTCTATAGTCTTTTAAACACTTTTCAAAGATCTTGATGTGTTTTCTCTCTCACGTCCCAACTATAGTTCAGTATCAAGGCCAGGAGTCACCGAGAATTTCCTCAGCTATTAAAAAAAAACCAAAACCAAACTCTTTTTAAAAGCTGAAAATAAAGAGGACTTTGGGTTTTATTAACACAAAACTTCAAAATGATCAAGTGCATAAGACAAGATGTCGTTAGGACAAAATGGATCATTACTATTGCTAGTACAAATTATTAGTAATTAAAAAAAAAAGCAAAAAAAAGCTGGCAGTGATATTATACATGACAATATCTGATAGGAGCAGCTACAGTTGTGGTTAGCACATCTCAGTGCCAAATGAATGATCAGGGATCAGTTCGAGTGCCAGCAAGCCCCAGCAGTAACAACACGAAAGATGATGAGCCTCTACTAAAGATGGAATATTTTGTATGCATTGACTTTTGCATCTGGTTTAGATTGACCTTAGATTCCAAGAAGTTCTTTGTTGTTCCTAGGAGGCAGGGAAACATGGGGTATGGGGTGGATGTGATTCTTTAGAGGACAATACTACATCCTCCCCCTGCTCCTCAACAAAATGCAGAAGGGGACATACTTGGGAGTTTGAATGGACACTAGAAGATTTATTCAGAACATTGCATTTATCACTGAAATAGCTCTTCAGTAACAAATGAAACCTTTACAGCATCTATGGATAAAGATATATTAAACATTGTGAAAGAGAATTTAATTGAGTATAATGCAGTCAATAAATCCTGGCACATAGATAAGCACACACCTTTTTTTTTTAATAAAGCTTTTGACAATAATGAGCAGTGAAATGGTAAAGAGTATCAGGAAAAATCTGGGTAAGAAGATAAAGCTACCTAAAGATAAGTGAACACTAGCAAAGGAGAAGAGGTTGCTCTGTATTTAAGAAGAGCTCCAGATGGAAAAAAACCCAACATTTTTCAGTTTGGCATATTTTTAACTTGACCTACAGAGATTATGTGACTTTTCTTAAGTGGTGGAAATTTCACTGTAGCAGAGAAGTAGCTTTGATAAAAACAGAGAGTGGGAATCATTGTCTTTTTGCTAACAAAGCACATCATAGTTTCACATAGTTTTAGCTGTACTTAACTATGAAAATGTGCCCCTGTCCTGTGAAGAAAATGAGTTTTTCATCATATTTAAACATCAGTTCATTGAAAGATTCATGAAGCTTGTCTGTCTGAACTTTAAAACGAGATGGAATGGGCTAGGGAAAATCACTCTTGTCTGACCACTTTATACTGCAAAAAATAGCTTTGAGCTGTGACAGTGATGTTATCTGCTACTGAACCAAAAGATCAGGTGACAGCTGTGTAGCCCACATTGTTGGCCACTTAATCAGCATTGTCACAGGTCAAAAAAAGGCAGGATGTTTGGGCCTTCCTCCAATATTTGAATATTTGAGTATTTGCTTTTCTATTTCTGCTGTAACATGAGCAAGAGAGTGTTCCTGCTTTGTATCATTATAGGAAGGGTGACTTCATGCTACGGATTATGCATGATGGCCTTGATGCCTTACAGAATTTGAGACATGTTTACTTGTTCTTGTGCCAGCAATATAGAATGAATAGCACTGTGCGTATCACTAGCATCTGAAAGGAAAGGTACTAGCTGAACAGATAAACACAATGCATCTCTAACTGTTAAGCATATGTGTATGCCCGTCCTAAGAACCTTTCCTTGACATAGGTAAAATAGTCGTGTTCTTATACAATGATAAGTACTTTGACCTCTCTACAAGTAATACAGTTCTTGATCAGTTTGAAATTTTCAGAAATCACTTTCCAGAAGCAGCTCAGAGGTCTGGAATATTGGAAACAGTTTGGCAAGAGAATAATTAGCAAGGAGAGGGCAGCTGTGCCAATGAAGCTCCTGTAATAGACAGTGTAATTATTCATAATTTATCATCAAGTTGTTTAATTTTCCCCCAGTGGAATGTATACATAATCCATATTTTAAAATAAAACAAAATCTTTGCAATGAAGGCTGGTTATGTGCATTTCCTATTGATGTACATTAAAATTTAGAAATTATTTATGACAATTTCCACATTTTCTCCTTATTCTACATGTCTTACTGTCTCATAGTTTGACTCCTTTATGCAGGAATAATTTTATTTGTGATCTTCTATGTTTCTCAGCTGAAGTGTGTGTATGTAGGGAACTCTAATCAGGTATTTCTTTGAGGTTCAAGAACAGATGCAAGGTATCTAAAGTATCTGTTTGTCAGTAAGAAACAATCAACAAAATACCTTTCCCCCACCCCCAGATGATTCCAATCCCCTCTCCAGCCAGAGCTTAGCCTTTAATGAACTCTCTTGAAGACATTCTTGGAATCAAACCACTAGTGAACCTGTCTGTTTTGTCTAGTCTTTTCTTGATGCACTAGTTCTTTTTATAGTGTTTCTGGATGCTTTTCCTGCATACTCCAGTACTAAACACAATGAAACACAGCTAACAATTCCCGATCAGCCATGCGTGACCTGTGTTTTCTATTGTTCTTTTTGGTTTAGCTATTCCCTGGAGCTTAACCATTTCCTACATTTGCTGTAAGTAAAGCAGAACATTTGTGTCTTTGAAGGTCAAGCACTTACTTATACCGTAACTGTGACCAAACTCTCTTACATGCTCTTCTGTAATCCTCAGAACTCGTCGACTTTCTATCTCATTTTCACTAAGCTATAGTGATATAGCCATGGATACAGCCATGGATATAGCCATGGAATTTTTGATTCCCTGTAACAAAGACAGGGTTGAGGGTTACTGTTATATGTCTGAACATGATACTTTACTGCAGTATGTTGGATTGACAATGGCTGATCAGAGATACAATTTTATGTGTGTTGGACATCCTGAACATGACATGATGACATACGAGGTTATTATTGGCATAAGTATTGGCGCAACTGCTCATTTTTTGATTTTGAGTATAGATCTACCAGAAGACACATTTTAAAGTTTAATTTATTGTAAGTTAAATTACTCATGAGATTTCCTGATTTTTAAAAAGTTGTTTAGTTACAAAGGTAGCACTTTCAGGACCAGCTAGAGTTTCCATTTTTTATAAGCTATAACTGCACCCTTTAAAGAACATACAAAATATTTAAATCATTTAACCAGGAAAAAAAATGACATTAAAAATTTAATTTTTATTGCAAAACACCCCTAGGTTACCAAGGTTTTGGGGAATTAAGGTAACGTTTTCGCGGGGGCAGGAGGGGGAGAAGACGGTGAAGTTTTAGGCAAACAATAAACTAAGAGAAGGTTCACGATTCAAAAGAAAAAGTCTGACGTCAGGAAACACAACAATTAATGCTATTCTGCCCTCTTGTGTTAACTTTTGAGGCAGCTGCCGTACCCCAACACATCACAAAGTTCATGTCCCCTCGCGAAGGTTGCGTCACGTAACAGATGCATTACCCAAACCATAATAGAGCGGCGTCCCGAAAACAGCAGGGTTGGGCGATCACTGCAAAAGATACAGTAGAGTGCCTACGTCTGAAGGTAACGTGTTGAATGTAAAAACTATGTAAAATATGCACAAATCAGTAATATGCTGTAACTTGCACGACCATGCGGGGGATGGGTGGAGTTTTGACTTTAACTGAAACGTGAGGGAAGTAAGTTAACTACAGATAAGAACAGCATGGAAAACAGAGGACCCGTGCTGGACAAAAATGAGAACCTAGAATCTGAGCTCAAACTCGTAATTCTAGCATTATCTAGGTTCTTGTTGTTACTGTTTTATTAAGAACCTACTTAAAGCATTAAATTTGGCCACAGCTGCACTTGAAAGGAAAACCTTTCACTGAAAGCGAGAGCTAACAAAAATATTTCCACCTCTAGAGCTACACTTTAGAAATAAATCGTTTAAACCAGCAAACACATCCTTGCAGTGCCCCGGACACGAGGCGCCAAAGTTCACGTGTGAAGACGACTGTCAAGCAGTGTTTCATACGTGGAGATAAATGCCAGAAGTCACACACTAGAAATAATGAAAGATAACTGCCATTTTAATGCGATTTTATTTCCATCATTCCGTCTCTAACCCTGACAGTTCCTGAGGTTATTCCCACACGCAGGAGTAGGATCTGCGCCCGTGCCGTGAACCCGAGCCGGGCGATCTCCAGAGGTCCCTTCCCGAAGCGCTCCGGAGGGGCCACGGGTGGCTCTTACCGAGGGCTAAGCAAGGCGCTCAAGTTTTATGAGGAGCACGCGAATGTGAAGCATTTAATTTACAAGACAGTGCCTCTTCTCGCCAGCCCGGCGAACCATTTACATCTTCATTTCCTCTCGGCATCAGCCGATCGTCATGCGGCCAGGGCTCTTACGCTTGCGGTACCCGCGGAAGGCTGTGTGAGGGCCTCCAACTAGTTCTTCAGACAGACTCCAGACCGCCTGTACAAACAAACCGACGCGGTTATGGAGACCCAGCGCTCTCCCTCTCTCCTGCGCTCCCCGTTCCCTGTCCCGGAGCTCGGAGCGGCGGGGTGGGGGCGATGCCGCTGCGCCGGTGCCGCGCTGCACGTTCCCTCGGGCCCCGTCCCGGCGGGGCAGGTACCCACGGCGGTCTCCGCTCCAGCGCCGGCGGCTCTGGCCGCGGCCGACCCGCGGCAAAGTTACCGAGACGCCCGGCTGAGATTTTTCTTCTTTTATTTATTTTTTCCCGGTTCCTCTTTCTCTTCCCCCTCCTCCCTCCACTCTCCGCGTACTTTCGATATTGTCCTGCCCGGCACGGTGCGACCTCTGCTAAGGGAGCTGGGCTTGGGGCAGCGGGGCGGGGAGGAGAGCGGAGCGCTCCCCGCCGGGGGCGGCGGGGCCGGCCGGCTCGCCCTCTAGCGGGGGACAGCGGCGGCGCCGGCGGCTGGGCGTGACTTTCCGCGTTCCCTTCAGCCCGCCCGCCCGCCCGGCCGCCGGGGGGGACAGCGAGTCAGGCAGGGAGCCGAGCCGCGCCGAGCCGAGCCGGGACTGGCGGCGGCGCCGGCCGAGGAGGCTCCGGAATTAAAGGGTGTCCTCCCGGGCGCCTGGGGAGCTGAGCAGCTCCCGCCGGACCAGCGGCGCGGCCGGAGGAAGGCAGACAGGAGAGCGGTCCCCTGGCACTTCGCACCCTCTTCCCCTGCCTTTAAGAGCGGACGGAGGGCGAGAAGGGGAGAACAGCCCTCCAGGCTCCAAGTGCGGGGGTCCGGCCGCCTCCTCCTCGCCTGCCCCACGGACTGGCGGGGGGCGAGAGGGGCGCCTCCTACTTTGGCAGACACTTTGGCACTTTGCTGGACCCGGAGCAGGAAGGGGTGGAAATATGGGGAAAGTTGGAACTTGCATGGTTACTTTGGCCGGACTTTTGCTGGCAGCGGGAGCGCAGACGTTCACAGGTAAGGAGTCTCCTGGCCGGCCCCGGGGCCAGGCAGCACTCCCGGGCGGCGAAGGGGCCGGGGGCAGGGCAGCCGCTTCGCAGTCGGTGGGGCTTTGGTTTGTTTTTTTGTTGTCTTCTGCCCCTCTTTCCCCTCCCGGTCCCCCTGACCGGGCTGACACTTCGGAGCCGCTGCGTACATGGAGTGGGACAAGAGTGCGGCGGCAGTGCCGGGATGCCGCCCGCTTCGCGCCCCTGAGCCCCGGGGGAAGGGCGAGAGGCTGGCGGGGCTCGGGCAGCCCCAGGGCAGGGCTGGAGACACGGGTAGCACTCGGACTCGCTCCGGCGTTTCTCCGCCGCCGACTTCCCGAAAGTTTCCCGCTGGCCGGGCGCGGGGGGCGGAGGGCGAGGCGCCGCCGGACTTCGGCGCTGCTCCCGCCGCCCTGGCTGGCGATGGGGCGGAGGGCTGGCGCTGCTCCCCGCAGGGGCCCGCTGGTCCCTGCCCTGCCCTGTCCGCCCGCCGGTGCCTCCTGGCTGGCCCCGCAGCTCCCGCCCTCGGCGCTGCCCGGAGGTGCGGCCGTGAGACGGCGGCAGAGCCGGAGCGATAGCCCCGGCCCCGCGCATTCTGCTGCCCCCAGATCGTCATCTGGGAGGGCAGGACTGAAGCTCCTGCATCTGAGGGGTGCGGGGCTTCATTACTCAACGAAGAGCCCGTGGAAGTGCCCCATCAGCGGCGATGCTCTCGTTTCCCGAAGCCCCGGACCTGCAGATGGTTATCTCGGTCTCTAGTCCCCTGCCTGCACCCCTGTCCTATTTATATGTTGGAGAAATGCGTAATTTTAGACAGAAATTTGGATTGTGAAATAGTTCTGTGCGCTTCACTGCGAAAAGTAACTTCAGATTTTTTTTTTGGTTTGTTTTGTTCCTAACATGAAGTTAGTACAACTGAAAAGCACTTTAAATTGAAGACATCTGGTCTTCAGCTCATGTGAAGTGTGCTTTGATCTGGTGGGAAGCAATATTTCTGAGTCGTTGCTCAGGCTGCAGAATAGTTTATATTTTGTACATTACATGTTGTTTCTATGCAGCACTGTGGCTACACCAAGTTTTATGGCTAGATAGGTGGTCTGTTTTAAAACTTTTAAAAAAATATTGAAAATTACAGGTTTTATGTTTGGTTCCAGGGACCTTTTGTATACGTAGCTGCATTTCTCCTAGTTTCTTGCCAGCATTTCTACTGCAGATGAGACAGAAGATCTCTGAGCAGAAAAATGTTCTGCTCTGAGATGATATGCAACAATGATGAAATGTTTTCCAAACACTCCTGTTAGGATGAAGCTATGCTATAGTAAATTATGGAACTGGACTCAGTTATATTAGTGCTATAACTCATTAATATTGGGAGTCTAGTGTTCAGACTTCAATGGGAGTGGTTGCCTTATTAAGATAAATCCGTAACTCATTGCTGACCTGAGTGAACTGTCTTTCTTCTTGTTTAAAGTTAAGTTGGGGCAGCTCTTCTGCTTCTGGATGTTTAAATGTCTTGTGCATGTGATGTGCTGATTCTATACAAGGGTCAGCATTGAGGTGCTGTTCATGTTGCTGAAGAACAATCCCACATCAGTGTTGGATTTGATCTGTTGTATTTATTTCCTTGACACACAATGTAGAGAGAACTGTGCTAAAACCCACAAACAATTCACAGATGACTTGTGTTATTCCAGTTACTCCAAAGGTGCGATTCCAGACGTTCTGAAGTACAGAATAACAGAGGCTGCAGTTCACACACTTTAGTGATGTTGCAAAGGATGTCATGGGGTGCAGAATCTGCCCTGTTTTCTCCCTATGTGTGCATATTTACATGTATGTTAAATACTGAATATAAAGATAATTGTGAAGATGGATATACAGGGTTTGGGGTTTTTTTAAATGTTGATTCTTGACACTCAGAACAAAATTGATGAAATTTCCATTGTTATACTTTACCAAATGAAGCATGTGTCTGGCTGTCATTTTGGCTTGGGGGGAAAAATGCTGTTTCTTTTGTTTAAACCTTGATGCATCAATGTCATAGAAATTAAATGAGAGAAAAATACATCCATGAGTTGCACAGTTATCTTTTGCAATAGCTGTCCCCTATTGCAGATGGGAGTTACATGACTAACCTATAAAAAGTTTGAAAACAAACAAAGAAAAAGGAAATAAGACCAACTCCACACATGTTCTAAGCAAAGAATAGCAGTGTGTGAGTTAAGTAATCTCTGACATTTATAGTTCCATTTTTATTTTTACCCTTTTCTAAACTGGCAGATTTGTTTCCTAAAGGTTGGTTCTAATGTTACATTGAGCTATTGTTTTATTTGAGTTTCTTATTTAGAAAATAATCTTACTGAAAGATCAGATCTTGGCTTTTTAAGGCCTGGGAGCTTTCAAGTAATCTTTTGAAAGCAGCTTAACAGTTAATAACAATGAGGTTTTCTCCAAGTCCTTAACTAAAGATTTTAAAATTCTGGATTCATCAGTTCAAGAAGCAAATGAGCTCAAGAATTTGAATTCAAGAAATGTTACTGAAAACATTATCTTAAATGGACAGTGCTGCTTTTTCTAAGTTTTAAAAAGTATCTGAGCTTTTTCTGCAAGATTACTTTTGGGATTATTTTTTTTTTACTATTTTTTAGTTTTTTCTGAGAAACTGTAGCGCACCTAATTCACTTGGTTTTTGTTTATAATTTTAGCATAAATGTTACTAAGTGGTCCTTTGTGAAGACTGGGTACTAATATTACAAAAGTCCATGAATATGGTGTTCTGTTGTAGAAAATGCCTCCTGACTGCACAGTGTTCCTTCTTCCAACTACCTAGTAGATTATTCAGGTCAGGGAAAGCACTCCACTCCTGTAAACGATTTACATCAAACATAGAGATGCAGGAAGCTAGAAGGGACATTGTAAACTTAAATATTTGGCCTTATATAAAACGAAGGGGCTGAATGGGATGCATTCTGTCAAATGCCAAAATGGGGAGCTGAAATTGAAAGCAAGGATATGTGTAACAGAACTCATGTGTGTTTATGAAGGCATCATGTTCAGATAGATGTAAATTTGCACACAGTTTGAATTCTGAAATTGGTACTTCTTGCTTATGACTTGAATCTGACTCAGGGAGGGCTATTATTAGTCTGTTATATTCTCTTTTACTATGAAAAGCATCAGGGTTCTGTATTAACACTTTTTTGTATCATACTGGTTTAAAAAGTTTTAGTTTTTCTCTGAGAAGGAATGAGTCCTGTTGTAGTGAGAGGGATGAATGGACTGACTAAAAGTGCTTATAGGAGGCCGTTCCTAACGAACTGTGCACCTGTACTAGTGGCAATTATGAAGAGAAGAGCAGGAGGAAGATTGCTGAACAAAACTTGAAAATTACTTGTCCTAGTGACTAGTAAAGGTTTTACATGGAGAATAGTAATCTTCCAGCTATTTCATGGATGAAAAATACAAAACTTTCATTCCTAATAGTTGTTGTGCCTTAGATTTGTCTATTTCATTTTTGGTGTAGGCACTCTAAAAAGAAGGATCACATTTTCTAGAAAAGAGATGTAAGGAGAAGTTTGAAGTGCTGAAGTTGGTACTTACTGTGATTACATTGATGTTTGGTGACTGCAGAGAAGGAAAATGAAAAGAAAGAATATAGGTTAAGTCTTCATAGGTCCTATGCTAGCTGAACTGAAGCTTCTAGCAATGTCTAGGAAAAAAAAAGAAGTTTCTAGTATAATTAACTGTGTTTAAGGAGATTTCTCAGAGTATTCAGGAGCTCTGTTTGAAAACCTTTAATAGCTATTCTGATCACTTTAGCAGCAAAGATGTCCCAAGTGTGGTTTTATCTCATTTTAATGAATTCTGCTTTTGTTTGTGTTGTTTATTTCACCTGCTTTCCTTTCTCTTCACTCATCCATCAAGTCTGTATTCCCGCACTTCCTAAGGGAAGTAACATATGGTGGTGAAAATGCAGCTTTACCAGTGGCTGGTGCAGTTGTCAGCTCATCCAGAAAACTATTCCAGCTGAAGTTCATAGCACGGACTTGGCCTTGCTAAACAGTGAGAGCTGTGGGGGAAGATTTTCAAACCAACTTCCTGCTGCTAAAGATTTTTGCTGCTCCTATTACAGCTATTAGGTGAATGACTTGATTTTTGCTTTACAGCTAAGACTATTTGTATTTAAATAGTCCAACAGTTAATGGAAACATTTTGAAGGATCAGCTTCTAAGTGTGGTGGGTTTTAACTTTATACAGTCAAAACAAATGACTTGTGTTCCCCTATAAACTTGGATGTGCTCTGGTTGCTTTCAGGTAAAAATGAGCCTGGTCTTTGGAAGTGGCCAGTTTGTCAAAAAAGAAAGTTGTGTGGTGGGTGCAGGGTTTTTTTTTTTCATTTATTTTATTTATCTGTTCTGAATTTTCGTCACGAACAGCTAAATAAATAATAATAAAGTTAGTAATGAAATATCAGCAGAAATTAAAAATAAATCCTACAAATATTACAAGGATTTAAAAAAAAACAGGGGAAGAAGTGCTGTGGTGTTTATTTGGTCTCATGATTTGGCAGTTGTAGGAATTCATGAGGAAAACAAATCACAGTGTCCTGAAACAATAAAATAGCATATAATGTGTGAAAAATTAATATATTTAGTGCTTACAGAAGTTGCTAGATTGACAGCTAGAGAGAACAAATCCTTAGGCAAATCACGAAATATGTTAGGATAGGGTGAGCAAGCTCCCAAACTCCATCTCACTAATGACATTTGAGTTTGTCCTGAAGACGGGAGGAGATGGGTTTTTTCCTCCTGTCTGATCACTCGTGCACTGCGATGGTCAGTGAATATGTCAAACAGCCTCATTGCTGGTGGCGAGGCAAGTTTTACATATTACTGCCAGGAAAATCTGTGCAGTTTGCACTGTTGGATTCAGCTGGGGGAAGATAATAGCTGTAGACTTGATGGAACAAAATCCAGGGATGTTGTGGGGTCAGGACCTGTGAACTGATCTTGTATTTCATCTGGTGCAACTTTATGCTAAAGGATATACTGTTTTGAGAGCGGTATCTCCTTTGTTTTTAGAGTTTGTTAGTATCCCTGCCAAACTGTTAATTTGAGGTAGCTACATCACTGAGTTTTGAAGATGTTACCCCGGGAAATGACATGTAATTATGAACCTTTCGGCTCACATTTATGACTCTTGTGTAAAGAAATAGTAGTTCTAAAAATTTTCCCAGGAACAAACTCTTTGTTAATGTGTGAGTGCAGCTGATTTATTTGCTCTCTTTTTTTTCCAGGAAACTCCCCCCCCTCTTTAATTCGATTTTACTGATAACTTGCACTACGGTATTTCTGATGTGTAATGCTATAAATGTGTTAGAGGATTTCAAGAACACAAACCCAGTTTCGAACATACAGTCATATATTTAAGGCTAAAAAAATTCTACCAATAAATTTTCCTGTATCACTCTGCTCACCCAGCTGTGTTCAGATACTTTCGGAGTGCTTTCCAGTGTTTTGCCGGCTGTGATCTGCTGCTGATCACTAGGTGTAGCTGCATCTCTAAATCCACTTTTCTAAGCACAGAAAGAGGAAAGGCTGTAAACTGGGCTTTGTAAGAAAGTAGGTGTATTTGGAGCTGGGGAGGTGTGAAAATACGTGATGGATTTTTGTGACCTAGAGAATTTTAATCCATTGGTGGCTTGTTTGCATTAGTTCGATTATAATACAAATGAATTTTTAATTACTTGTAGAAAGTCTGGTCTCAGTATTCATCAGAAAGACAAATGAATGCTTTAATGTGGCAAAAATACATAATAATATGAATGAAACGATAAAGAAATTGTCAGTACTTTCCTAGTGTTTTAAATACAAGGGTTGTTGCTGTAGAGATCTGATAAGCTTTTCTTTCAGGATCAGTCAAGATGTTTCAGATATAACCTTAAGTATTATGTGAGCATATGTCTTCTCACAACCTATTAGAAACCTTTCTGTTCATTCAAAATAGTTCTCTTCAGAGATGATATTGCTGTCAGTGGAATTCTGTTCTACTTTGGCGTAAGGTGTTGTCTTGGGTTGTAAGGTGTGTGGCTTACATTGATGCTGTGAAGAGGTACAGAGGGTAAGGTTCCACATGTGCTTTAAAAATATAGGAAAGACATCTTTGTGCCCAGATTTCTGAGAGTAGTAACAGTAGAAATTAACACGTAACTCATGCTCAGTAGCTGCAGGGAATAGGAAAGAAGTGCCTCAGCCAGAAGTGTCTGACTCAACAGTGACCCATTGCCACATAAAGAGCAATGGTAGGAGGAAATAAAGTAATGACCACAGTTGTTCAGAGAAAACCATGGCAGTATTAGCAGGAAGGAGTTTTGAAAACAGGTTAGACTTTGTGTGTGGGGGGGGTAAAGGTAGGAAGGAAGGTACAACATTTGCTGGAAGAATGGAAGAGATGAATCTTACTGGAAGAGAAGATATTGTAAGGAAATCTGAAAAACTAAAGTAAAAAAATGGGGCTAAATTACATTTGGAAAATAAAAATAAATTTATAATTATACACATTTTCTTATTTTTTATCCTAATTTTGAACACATTTGTTTTTAATATTCAAGGCTCAAATATGCCTTCTGACAGCTTTACATAGCAATAATTGATTATCTTTACACATATGATTAAATGTCATGATGTTAATAAATCTTTAATTTTTTTCCTGCGGAATAGTGTAAACCTAACCTTGTGCTTATGAATGTGTTTGTTTTTCCCCTCCCTTATTCCCAGGTGTAATCTGCCCTGATTTAGAGAGCAACTGTTGGTTGCAGTAGTGTTGTTGGAGGGATAGATTAGCTTTTTTATTCCACTCCTGCCCTTCTTTTTCTTTTTAATCTTCTTCAGTGTTAAGCTATAATAAATATCTCTTACAGCATTTTTTGTTAATCACTAGAAATGTGTTTTTGCTCCGGAATAACTAACAGCTAATTACCTCTTTCATCACTTTGGCTCTTCATCTTCTAGGAGAATGAAGTAGAACATCACATGCCTTTATTAGAGCAGGGGTTTTTAACATTTTTTTCCCTGTTTGTTGTTTCGGGTTGTTTTTTTCTTGCTTGGGATTTTTTTAATATTTAACGCACAGTTATTTTTGAGGAAGGTTTCTGGAAGATGATGCTTTATGCTTTTGAATCATATCACATCTTTTATCCTTAACCCTAAAATCAATTATGGTTTGCACTATTTATAAGTAATATAGTGGATAGAATACTTTTGTCAGTGACCCTTTGTTTTAATTCTGTAGTGCATGAAGGTAGTCTGTTTAGGTGAAAGAATTGTTTAGTTGTGCTGATAAGATTCTAAGAAGTTTCTGTGCAGTTTCAGGTGGATGGATAGTGGACCAATAATACTTAAGGTTTTCTTAATGGAGTTGTTATAGATACATGAATAGAGTGGCTATGGACATTTGCTTTTCTGGTGAATATACGCTAGACTGAGTACGTAATTTCCATCCATGATATGTGCAGCTATGTACTTGTGTACATATGCCTGTATTCTATGCACCAGTTTGTATGTCTGTTTCTTAAAGTTGATGAATTGTTATGCATTAGCAGACTTCTGCATTTTTCGTGCTGTACTTGCAGCAGAGATAGTTGCAAGGTGATTGTATTGTTTTTTATTCTTTTCCCTTTATAGTCAAACAATTCCTTATTTTAGGAGCTGATGCTTAGCAGTTCTTCTGCGTCTGGTACAGTAATTTGTGAGCAGTCATCTACATGCATATCTTAAAAGTTTTGGTTATCAAGTCTATACAGTTTCTGAGAGTAATTTCTCATACTTTCCGAGAAGACAGATCCTCAGTTTTGAAAAATGTTACCAGGTTATATCTCAAGCAGAAACTGAATTTTCTAAATGGATTCACATTGTCCTTTACCTGCACAGAACCTTCTGTTTTCTGTTCTCTCTTCTGCTGTCTTTACTTTCTTCGCTTTTTTACTGTTCTAACAAACCGTTCAGTGAACAGTTGAAAACAAACATGAAAGTCAATTGCCATCTCAATGAACTGTGTTAGGCATCACATCAGACACAACTCTTTTCTCTGTAGCTGTTTAGGTCTTTCTTCATATGTAATTTGTATATTTGTTTTGTTTGAAGAATTTCATTGTTGTCTCTTCCCTCTTCCATTCTTCTAGCAAATAAAATCACTGTGAGAAGTCCAGTGTTTCCTAACAATTGCACTGCCGGCACAGAGTGTGCTCAAAGGTGTGGTAGAAATGTAAAAGGAAATGTATTTGTTTCATGATTTGACACTGTTTGCATACCTGTATAAGACTATATATATAACCTCTTGCAATTGCTGTGATGTTTCTGTCCATCAGTATAGTTCAGGATCAATGTCTTCTGATGATTACAATTTTTTGAAAGTTGCTATTATTTCTTTAGTGTAAGATCTCTTTTTACTCAACTATTTTAAGATACATCATAAAATGTTAATAAATTATTTTCTTTCAGTGGAACTTTCTGAGCCTGGAGATTTTTCTCATTCTACGTTGGGATGACATAGCCTAACATGAATCACAGCTCTGGAGCACAGCATGAAGACAAAGATAGATATTTTAACACCTGTTGTAATAGTTGCTTAGTGATCAAAACTCCCACAGAGGTGTGGGAGACCTAGATTTGATTCTGTGCTCTGGCATTTGGCTGTGGCATGGGTGAGGATCTTCATAGCCAGATTTTTCTGTTCATTTTGTGTTTTGGGTTTTTTTTTCCCCATTGGGACCAGTAGGATTTTTTTTTAAAACTTTTCTGTGGCTGAGAAATCTGCTCAATTTCCATTTACAAAAATTAAAAAAAGGAGGATGACAGTTCAGAATCCCACAATGTATTTAGGGAAAAACCTACATTTGTCATCACCTGTAACGTCAGTTTTCCCTAGAAACTCAACAAAGTGCTTAAATACTGTCACATCTTTAGGATATGGAGGCAGTTGTGGACGTTTCTGGGAACCACAGTTCTCAGTGAGGTTGTTCTTATGTTAACAACTCAAAATTGCTATAGGCTTTTTTCCTTTAATGCTACCTTTTCTGAATTCTACAGAGTAGATGATTATTTTACAAACCACTGCATTTAACACTTTAATATAAGCATTTTACATAATACATCACTTAAGCTGTTTTTCTTTTTAACTTATGCAGAGACAGCTTCATACTGAAGTAATTTCTCCGTTATGTAAGATAAATTGTTGTCCTGGTAATAATTCTAATACACTGTGCAGCTGATGCCCTTTTTACCGTGTCAGAGATGTCATCTTGACTCAGTCCTAGCTCAGGGGAAAGCCTTTGCAAGCAACTTTCTAAATAGGAAAGAAATATTTTGGGGTTAGGTTTGTGAGCGTCACAAACCTTTGGGAATCCAACAAAACCAAAACGCAATGAAAGTTAGTATTTCTTTAAATCCTTAGAGGTTGAAAATGCCTAATGGAAGGCATGGATGGTATGTTGCCCAACGCTACTACCTCCTGTTTATAGCGATAGCAAAGCATGTGAATTGAAGACCATATATAAAGTTCATGAGGTGTGTTTTATTTATTTTTACTTCAGGAGTTGTTGTTAGAATTGCCTACATAAATCTAGGCTAGTAAGGGATTTATGTGAATTAACCTAGCATTTTCATTTGGGGATTTGGAAAACACTGGGGCTTGTTTTATTTATTTAAGAGTGTTTGAGACAGGCACATGCCCTTTATAGCAAATAGGCATTGAAATTATATAGGGCCCAGGAGCTCGAGACAAGTTGAAATGCACTCTTGACAAATAAAAACCTGGGTTCTGCAGCAGCTGTGCAGCAACTGCATGCTTGGATTAGGGTTTTTAAATGAGTCTTGCAGAAGCCTCAGAGCTGGATACTTATGTGTGCAATTGCTCTTCAGAAAGTTTATGCACTAGAATCTTTACTTCTTTACATCTTGAATATTGGGTAATTAAAAGTTACCCTTGTTAAAAACTTTACATGGCCACTAAAAGGTGTGTACATAAAAAGCCTTAAAATGTTTTTTTTATGTTGTGTCTAGAACAAGATTACTCATGCAGGGAAATGACACGGAAATAACATCTTAAGAATAATATTCCTGAGCTACTTCTATTCTATATTCAATTGTAGACAAACATACTATGGTGCTTTTGGGTTGATTGACTGGCAGATCATTGCTGAATATGAAATTCGCAGTTATCCACCTGTACCTCCCTTTGTCATATAGTGGACTTGGAGTGTTGAAGAGCAAATAGTAATTCTGACCAGTGGGAGTGAAGCATATGTTCAGACTGAGAAGTTTAGATAAAGACAGTCTGGGCTTTATCTAGCTGAATGGCTAAGGTCACTTCAAGGGGAATTAGGGAATGTAAATAGTGCATGTGTTATCCACTGCATTTGAAAATTTTTCTTTGATTTTTACAGAGTAACACTTACAGTCTTAGGAAGTCTAAATTTTAGTTTTGGAAGATACCTGTAATGACTTGGTGACAAGTGGAAAATGGAAAGCAGCAGCTGTGTGGATTCATTCTGGCATCAGTCAGAAACAACTTTGAATGTTTGGTTACATGGGATGGGTTGAAGTTTAGACTGCAATATGGAAACTTGTATTTTTAAAGTTAACAGCTTGCTTGTCAGTTCCGTTGGATCCCTTGCAAAAAATGGAGTCAGTTTCTGATGTGTAGCCCAAACTCAAAGACTGCAATAATATCAGTCTGTGTTTTTGAAGATCCAAATTCTAAAATGAATATCAACTTGTGGCTTCATGAATTGGTTCACAGTAAATCTTGAATCAAGTAGTATCTGACAGGCTTGTTGCTTCAAATCAATGCATGTAATGGGTGGATCACAGTTTCGCAAATCACAGTTTGGGAACCATTCACTCACTGTGAGTGAGGAATCTCACCTTTCCAGAACTCAGTCTGTTGAAGTCTTCACAAACTTCAGAGTGTTGTGCTAGATTTGCAGCAGTGAAAAATTAATTCTTGCTTGTATGCCAGACTTAGATCATGTGTGTATCTGAACCTTTGGGAGCAGAACTGCAAAAAAACTGGATCTGTGTGTTTGAAACTGGCATTGAGCAAATACATGACATTCACCAGCAGCCACATTTCCATGGTTTCAGTGCGATGACTGCCTGGTGGTCTAGCAATAAAATAAAAAATGGCCAGTTATAGTAATCTGCAAGAGCTGTGTACTGTGGAATTTTAAGCAGCAGAAAAGGGAAGGCTCTTACATGCTCTCAGTTCTAAAATTGCACTTTAGCACCATTTATTCCATGGCAAATATCATACATATTTAGCTAGGCTGATAACCATCAGGCCACCTTTAAAAATATAGTGCTTACCTGTGACCTCCTTTTCTCTGTTGATGTTGGCTCCTCATCACTGTGCTCCACAAATGGAATCACAGAATGGTTGGGTTGGAAGAGACCTTAAAGATAACCCCATTCCAGCCCCTCTGCCTATGGCAGGGACACCTTTCACTAGACCAGGTTGCTCAGAGCCCCATCCAACCTGGCCTTGAACACTTCCAGGGATGAGGCATCCACAGTTTTACTGGGCAACCTGCTCCAGTGCATCACCACCTCCACAGTAAAGAAGTTTTTCCTAATATCTAATCTAAACCTACTCTGTCAGTTTGAATCTGTTCCCCCTTGTCCTCTTACTACAGTTCCTTATGAAGAGTCCTTCTCTAGCTTCCTTGTATGTATGTGTATGTATGTATGTATGTATGGCCAGACTTCTCAAATGAAGATTTGGGAAGGGCTCTCCCCACGTGCCCTTCCAGCCTGCGCAGTGGATTTTTTTAGGTGAGGCACAGTGTGCACAGAACTGGCCCCACCCTTTAACTCCTAAGGTCTGTCTGCCATGGCCAAGTGAGCTTGGACAGTGACAGTGAAGTCCTTGGGACTGTCACAGCACTCGATACTAACCGGGGCTGACCCTGCTGAGCATCTGAGATCTGACGGGATGGGATGGCAGGGAGGCATTGAACTGCCAGGGGATGGTCCCTACTGAGACTCGAACTCAGGTCCTTGGGATTCAGAGTCCAGAGTGCTCTCCTTTACACCATGGGACCGCCTGGCATCCTTGCAGGCCCCATTCAAAATACTGCAAAGCTGCTATGAGGGTTCCATACAACCTTCTCTTTTCCTCTTCTCAAATCATTTGTGCCTTTGCCACCTCCATCTCTTGGACAGCAGTGGTTAAGGTGAGGAGAGAGCTGACCGTGCAGTATTGTAGTTCTGATGTGGATATCCCACGGATATGGGCCACTCTCTTGCCTTTGCAGTTTGGAGACTTATGTGGATGTTTTGAGAAAGCCGCAGAGCCTATCGGGAGCTATGATAAAAGCTTGGGAATACAATTCCTGACTGCCTGAGTGTAATTCATAGCAAGTTAGAGTTTTGTTTTTGCTACTTTTTTAAAAACTGAGACAAATAAGACCAAAACGGTCCCGGACATGTGCTAACACACATGCCAGCAAAGTGTGTGCTTATGAGGAAGAATTGTGAGCAAGTGAAGTTTAGGTCTTGCTTTGCCCTGAATGCATTCACTCTGAACACTTGCTACCAACAGCAGGCAGTGCTGGTGGGGAATGAGATACAGCGGCCAGATCTTGATTTCAGACCAGATGGATGTTGTTTGTAATATTATTTGGGTGTGAATGGTTTTTACAAGAGTGTGAAGTAAACTGATGAAGATTTTGTTTGTTTGTTTGTTTGTTTTTCGGGCTAAAAAGAATTAGTAATACTTGCCCTAATTATACAAACACAGGCTCAAAACCTCAAGAAGAGTACAGTCCTTTTTGGGCATACTGTGAAAGTAATTACAAAATGCTTCTGTTGACATAATAATTGCAAGTAAATCAGGTGTTAACACAAGTCAGCATGAACACACCAGTTATTGACATTTTCTAGAAATGTAGTTACACATATAGTTTTCTGGAAATCAGAACAGCACTTTTCAGACACAGAAGTTGAAATTTTAGCTCCTTATTATAAGTAGTGGGGGTTTTTGCCTATTTAGCCTACCTTTGAAAATTTGTTTGGAATGCTTTTACCATGTGAAATGTGCCATTAAGTGGTATGCTGGAGATAGCAGCTCTTTTCTAAATCTTTTGGGCACTGTACATAGGAGAAGATGACAATATCTTATTATGTGTGTCCATTCTTAGTAGAATAAATGTTGTATGCAAAGATTTGGAAGTTGCTTGTTTATTTAAATATTTCAGTTAAATGTTTTATAATATAGTATCTTTAACTTGGGTTAAGCTGTGTTTTGTCCATGCTGACATGTTAATTTTGGCCTCTGTTTTTACATGCACATGTAATTCATATGATTCTGCACTACCTGTACATATTTTTACCAGCTAAAATTATGCTTTAAGATGAGCTTGAAAGCTCCCACTGTGTATTTACTGTGCAATTATTATTGTGATTCCTATTGATGGAAGTTCAATATATGAGCAGGATGCTGGCCATGCTCACATCATTCTGTACAATATATGCAATATAATGCAATATATGTTTGCATTAGCAGAAGATGAAGTGGTCTATTAAAGCATTCAAGTTCTTGCTCCATGTTGAGAGCAGAAGATTCCTTCTTAATCCTCATATGGCTGATGTCTCTGGTGAAGTGTTAATAGATAGCCTAATTTGCGAGCTAAATTACTAATTGTATTATGAGCCTAAACCTTATTAAGCCTTTTGTGTGGAATTAGATCACAGAGCTTTGGGAAACTGAATGCTGGTTGGGTTCTGTCTCCTCTCTTTAATGACAGGAGCAAGTTTTACTGGCATCTTTTCTTTAGCGTTACATAGCTCTGAGACTGCAGCTGATTTCTTTTGCTGACTTCTATAGTATCAACAGAATCATAAGCTTGAAAAGCAGGGTGACTTTGAGAGTAGCTGAAAGTTTCCAATCAGCATCTCAGGTATCTGAAAGCAGTAAGATTCTGTGTTTAGCGCAGGTGAGGCTCTGATTGGGACTAGAAAAGGATTACTCTGAAACTTGTGTACACTGTGCAGGCCCCAGCTGTGTGGGAATTGTTGAAATTGTTCAAAAGTTTTAAAATGGCTGCAATTATATAAAAGGATGATGAGTTTAGTAGAGATATGTTCCTGTAAGAGTTCAGATAGATGAACTCTTAACTTAAATGATTCACTTGAGTTAGATTTTTATTTCCAAAGATGCTCACTACCCACCTAGAGATGGAGATGCTTCCCTTGTCACTCAGCTATGTGACAGACTTCATGAGCACTCCTCAATCTGTTTCTGTGCAAATCCAGGTTTTCCAGAGGAGGTTTGCGCCCCCAACTCTGATTTTGCATTGGAATCAGCCTGCTAATGCAGCTTGGTTAGGGATGGACCCAATTGCCTCCAGCAATGAATCAGTAATAAACAAACAACATGAGACTTAATGGATTTTGACATCACTTGTGATAAAGTTTTATGTTAATGTGGAAAATGACTGTGAACTATTGCGCCTTGATATAGGACTATTGCACCCAGGGCAATTAATTTTCTTTAAGAGAAACTATTTACAGCTACTCCATGCATTTTCCTGTATGTACAAAGGACAGAGTTGCAATGGTATCAAACTTTACTCTGTACCCTTTACTCTTTGCACAACAGTACTCTAAGCTGTTTTGAGAAACTAGTCTGTTTTACACCTGAAACTGTCAGAGTCCTGTATGTACTTAATGGCTTTGCTTTATACTATGGTAAATTAATGCCATTTGAAATGCAGGGATAATAAATGAAAATAATAGGCTATAAATCTTATGGTTTTAAAGAGCTTTTTCTGTTTCTATTTCTGCATCAGATTTAGTAATGTACTTTGTGGACTATATTAATAAAAAAATTGGTTTCTGTCCTAACAGAGAAAAATCAGAGGCTTCTGCATTGTATTGTTCCATGTGCATTGGTTCTCTCAAACTACATTCTGTGTCTTTGTTATGGTGAGTAGAGCAGCCAAAAGTCATTGTCAAAAGCTAATTGCCTTCGTGTGTTATGTAGAAGCCTGAATTTGTTAGGTGTTTCTGTGTACTTCCCAAATTGTTTTTGAGGGAGTTTTTTATGTTTTGCAAAAAAACCCCAAGAAAGTAAATCTAGCATTTAAATTAGATACAGTATATCTTGAGACCAGCACTTAAGAGCACTACATTCTGAATTTCTGCTGAAGAGGGGCCGTCAGACTGAAACACACAATTGACCTTATCTACCTTTTGGTAGCAAATGCAACTTGCACTGGCTTGGATTTGCAGATGGAATAATTTTGGGATCCAGGAATCGGCAGAACTTAAGAGTTTTCTGTATACTTTGTCAGTGGTATGACTAGGAATACAATGACTGTACCAAATCAGGCTGCGGCTTCTGTAGAAGAGAAAAATGCAAGTCATTGAGGCACACACTTTATTAGAAAGGCTGAATAAATGTTATAAACCCCAAAGGCCTAACCTACTGTCCTGTGAGGGACTCAAACAATATGCTGTGCATGTATTTGGAAAGGCAAGTGTATTCCTTCATCTCTAGACTCTGTGCTTAAAAAGTACTTTATGTAGCATGCCTTTCTACTCTGATTTTTGTGAAATAGTCTTGGTAATTTTCATGGTCTGGTCCTGACTAATTTGTTTGTGGCATTTGTTTGGTTTTGTTTTTTTCTCTTAGGATGAAGGGTGGTAACTAAATGTTGGTAGCATTCTTGTGGTGATTTTCTTCATGTTCTTTTTGTACAAGGGGCCAGGATCCTATAAAATATAGTTTAGCCTTTGAATAAGTTTAGTGGCTTTCTTTTTTTTTTTCCCTTCTGTAAATAAACTTTTGCAATTATGAGAGAGGGGATGGGTAGACAGTTGTGAGATAACTACCTTCTTTGAAGTGCTAATTATGGTTTATGTTACATATTAATAGGGAACTCTCAGTTGCCACAGGCAGAATCTCCCACTGGGAGGTACAGGAGAAAGCCCTTTCAGAAGCAGGAGAGGAATGGAGAAACCTGGCTCTGCTCTTGTTCGAGGCAGCACAGGAGTTTGTATTGTCTGCCGAAGCTGGAGGGGGCTGGCTGCTCTGACAAACCTTTGCCATGGTAGAAGCTCGTGCTGTATCAGCTCAGACTGAACTCTGAGCTAGGGAATTTGTTCCAGAAGTTTTCCGGGTATTACTACGTGAAATGTAGGAACAGTTTGTGCATGGACACGAAGCTTTATGAAAGCATTGCAGACTAAGAGCTTTTCAAGGTACATTTAGTTGCAGTGCTTTTCTGCTTAGATTGCTTATGGTCTCCTATATTGCATTTATGCCGTGGGAGTTTGAGAGCTGTGGCCTTGGTGTTTATTCCTAAAGGAGGGAATACTTGTGTATTAAAAAAAAAAAAAAGGGGACGAAAAAAGCATAACTGTGTGGTTGTTACGTTAAATGAATTTTAAAGCCGGTGAGAAGAGGCATTCAGAGATGAGAATGCTTGGAGGGAGAAATGAAAGCACATTGAAGCTGTTTCCCCTTGAGGGCTTTGAGCAGGATTGAGAAGAAGTGGTGCATACTGAAGCCTTGTTTATAGTCTTTCACTTACTGTTAATAAAACAGGGATGTTCTAAAAGGTTTCCATAATTAAAATGCAGTCCTTGAGTATAGTGCATTTTCAGAGTGGTCTAAAATCCTGCTGCCTCTCAGACTGCTTAAATTATTCTTTATAAAAAAATGCTGCAGTGGACTTAGTGTTTTGAAGTTATTTTCGATCAGAATGATGTTAGATATGTTGGGTATTGAATAAATGAAAATAGAACTTACGGGGGAGCTGATAAGTGTACAAATTGACTGGTTAGTAACTAATTACCAGTAAAGAGATTATTTTTGCCTTCTTTTTTTTTTTCCCTCCCTTAATTGGCTGAATATTAATAAATCAGGTTTATTTCTGGAAAACAGCAAGTTTTAATGGTCTGGCAGAAATTAATAATAAAAAAGCTAAAGAATTAGCATAATAAATAATTATTGCTTCCAGGGTTTTTATTGTTAAGATAATAAAATGTTAAAAAGCAAACCACTTGAGTAGAAAGTAATTGCACTGACAAGCACCACACAGCTAGCATTCACAATAAAGTAAACCTTCTCTCAATGTCAACCTGATTTGCTATCCACATAAATGCTTCCTCACATTATGGAAATGTGCTTTTTCTATCAACAGAAAAGAATAAAACTCTAGGCATCTAATTAATCTTGTCTGACATTTGATTTCATACTCAGGTTAAAACATGAGGCAGGTGGGTCTGTTTTTCCCCCCCTATATGTGCATGACCACAGGCAAATCTCTCCATTAATGTCAAGTTGCATCTGTGTGTCTGTGCCTCTGCCACATGTCAGTCATTAATGTATTAGTGTAGCTTGGATTTGGTTCACATGCACCAGTTTTCTTGTCTGGAGGGCTTGGTAAATAGGAAACTGCAAGGCTTCAGCTCTACATCACAAGCATTTCCCCTTGACCCTCCCTGTAAAGGAAGAGGGACTCTACTGAATGGGAGAAGGATTAGAAGTGGTAATTTGTAGCATTGTGAGTTTCTGAGTTGGTATGATTAAGGAGAAGAAAGAAGCAAAACCGATTTGACTTTGACATTTTTATTGATTAAGAGTGCTCTTATTAAAGACCAAGAACTTTTAATAATTCCTAAATTTATTACCTGCAGTAGTTTAGACTTGTTGATGGCAGGATTGTTTTTCTAAAGTGCACCAGAAAACTCAACAAAACTAGGTAGATGCATTATGGGTATTTTATTTTCTGAAGTTCCAGCTAATGGTTTCTGCCAGAGGCAGAGTGCAGCACTTCAAAATGTGGTGGATTTGACCTTGTGTGCTAAAACCTGTGTAAATCTGTTGTATTTTTACATACTTAGGCAGTACAAACGTTTCAAAGGACAGTTAAGAACTTGGGTCCAAGTAGGAAACTGTTCTTAGAAATAAAAGTGATAGTATTAAGCCATTTCATTAGTAAAAGAAAGTAAACTGAAAGATATCTTCATTAACATAGTTTGTGTATTAAAATATTTTCCTATGATGTTTGCATACAAAATCCCACGCATTGGGAAATAAATATTTGCTTATGAAGTCAAAAAGTGTTAAGAAGAATCAGTTTTGTTTTGCTGACTGATGCAAAACTAGTAAAAACATCACTAGAGAAGAATATCTGATTCCGATTTTTTATTTGTATTTTTTAAAAATTCTAAGCTTAAGCTTTTGTTTCTAGTGTCTGTCTCCTACATATTAAATAAGTGTGAGCGAAATTGTTTCTCTCTTCATGTGCAGGGCTGGATGCTGTTGTAAGAAGTGTTGAACTGTATCACCTAGCCATACCTGTATAGCCAGCCATTCTCTCATGTTGAAGAATCCTTAAAAAAAAAAGTGTACTAGATCAGACAAAAATGTGTATACAGGTACAGCTTTGATATTTATGCCAAATTGGTTTATATGAATTGTGTGTTACCAGAAGTTAATAGGCAAAAATTGTAAATGAGCCTTGTTCTCATAATGATGAGCACTGCATTGAGGAGATAGCTATTTCACACATCACCTGCTCTTGAGCACTGACAGGTAGAATCTGACGCCAGAGGAATTAGCATTTCAACGTAAAAAGAGAGAGATTTACTCATGATTGCCAACTGTGGCTTTCATTCTTTGTTGTATTTTGACTGTCTTCCTGTAATCTTGAAATGCAGCCTCACCAGATGGAGGTATAAGATGGAGCCAGAAAATGTCACTACCTGCCAAATGAGACTTGGCTATGAGGTTCTTGCTTTTCCCTGGATATTTCTTGACAGACTTTGCCTTCAAGAATTAGGTCTAGAAACCAAGAGGAGAAGTAACACAGCTTTAGTCCACACTTACTAGATTTCTCCTCCTCAAAGAATGAATATTGCTGTTCTAACAGCTTTTCAGAGACTGTGAAATGTAGATGTGGAGTTGGAGAAATGCCTTCCCACTCAATGCCTCATATGTGGGTAGAAGCAGCAAATTTTTTTAAGAGATCAGTTGTAATGCTTTGCATTTGTGTGCTGCAGCTTCTTTTCAGTTGCTTTTGGAAGGGTTTAGAGTCACGGAAAATTGGAAGTAGGAAGAGTCCTGTGTGAATGTCCGGCCCATCCTCTGCTCAGTGCTGTGAGAGTTAACTTCAAACCTAGGTAGTGTTGCTCAGGTTGTCCAGTTGAGTTTTGAGTTCTTTAAGGGTGCAGAGAGGTTCTACAACTGTTTTGCATTATATGAACTTGTAAATTAGCATATGAGCTCTAAAGTTTTTCACTAAGTTAGAGCAATATTTTTGTACAATAAAAATTATTCCAGTGCATATTAAAACATAAAAGGTGAAAGTTAAAGAGTTTTTTTAGGCTTTTGAATGCACTGTGTTTGAAATGCATCTCTCAGGAAGATCTTTCTATGTACCTTTCCATACTGTTGGCAAATGCTTTTAAGGGTGTTAGTAGCATAAACTCCTGTTGCTTTCTGTCCTAGTTTTGTTCAGAGTGAATATGGTTGTACCAGCTTCTGATTGTGTTATTTTTTTTTCAAATAATAAAATTAGGACCTCTATCAAGTAAGAGATTGGCTCCAGAAAACATTTTAATTTGGTTTTCAATTTCATGTCCCTTAAAGGCATAGACTTTGCTAGTTTCATAGCAGAAATTTTCATTGTTTGATACCAGCATTCTTGTTTAATAACAGAGAATACTGGAGCTCTCCCTGATGGAGGTGCTTTTTTCAATTAAAAACTTCAGCAAAGAGAAAATACGGGACAATTGCAGAACCAGTAAAATGAGTAAAATGTATTCAGAAAATATCCTGGTGGAGGGAAGTAAGAACTACAGATTTGTAAGCAAGTTTTGTCCTAGATAACACTGACAGGGAAAGAAATGTTGTTGCTCCTAACTGTGAGACTCTGTGGGGAGTTTTAAAACCCTGGAAGGAAGAGTGAGTGATGCCTCTAGAGAAGTTTGTGGAAAGGGGAACAACAAGCACAAAAACATGTTTTCCTCATGCAGAGGAACTAGAGGTTATTATACCATGTCCAAAGATTCTTTCCTATACCTTTTTATTTTATAATTCATTTAACTGTCATCTGACATTTCAATAAGGTTCTGTTAATGCCAAGTTATGTAGAAACCTGAACTTTCTTTTTGTTTGGAGTACGAATAAACAAAGACTCAGAGAAATGTGCCTGACTAGACATGCTTAGATCCCATGGCATGCAGCTATTTCACGGGGATATTGGTTCAGTTTGAGACACATGTAACACAATGCTCCGTTGCTGTTGTTTTTCCATATTTGTCCTTTCGGCAATAATTTTTTATTCTTACAGGGATGTGAACTTAAGGAGATGACACATGATGGACATTTCCAGGGGATTAAAGTTATTGTTTTCAGAGAATTCTAGAGTTTTATAGTCACAGTAAAACATCTTTGCTGGTATCAATGAATCTGTTTATAGGTTATAGGTTATTCCATGTTTAAATTAATTACCATGTCAGACTTCTAATTAGGAATTGGTGTATTATAGCTCAGGTTTCACAATTGACAAAAATAAATTTTCTTTCTTTCTTTCTATTTTCTTTCTTTTACTTTTTCTATTATCTTTAGTTTCTTGTTATTTTTCTTCTTTCTCTTTCTATTCTCTTTCTTTTCTTATTCTTTCTTTCTTTCTTTTCTCTTATCTTCTTAATCTTTCTTTCTCTCTTCTTTCTTTTCTTCATTCTTTCTTTCTTCTATTCTCTTTCTTTCTCTTTCTTTCTTTTCTCTTCTCTCT